>NC_081557.1:196076986-196106292 GCF_022355385.1 Mustela nigripes
TTTTTTTTTTTTTTTTTTTTTTTGCCAGTCTTACCAGAATATCTGAGACTACAACTTTCTCTATAACTTCAGTAACAAAATATCTTGTTATGCTCTTAAAATTTTGACAATCTGATTAAATAAAAATGTTGATTTGTCTTTCTTTTATTAGAAAGGAGGGTGAGCCACTCTTCACATGTTTAAGGCCTTTTTTTTTTCTAGTTTGTATCATTTACTTATTATGCTACAGGTTATTGACTTTTGTTTCTTGAAATTTGAGAACTCTTGGTAGATGTGGATATGAACTCTTTGCCATATTGGAAATATTTCTCAGTTTGCTTAGTTTTGGCTTAGCTTATTGTATTTTTCTCCAAATTTTCACCCACTGAAAACATCACAACAATTTTCTTCTAGTTCATATTTGTTTCATATTTTTTACATTTTATTCTCTAATCAATCTGGAATTTATCCTGAAGTGAGATGGAAAAAAGAACCCAATTTATCTTTTATCAAAGAACTATCTAGTTGTCAGCATATGACCTCAGTCTTTTCTTTAAATAAATATCTGAAGTATGGAGTTCTTTTTATTCTGGCATGTACCACAAAAATGTGTTTTCCAATATGGCTTCTTTAAAGTAAAGCAAGAGAACTTAAACCCAGGCTGTGGAGAGACATTCTCTTTTTGGAATTATTTCCAGTATGTTGGGATGATAAAATTTCCTCTGCCCTTCAGGATCCTTCTAGCCAGACTAAAATTCATGAGACATGAGACAGAGTAACAGGAGAAAATCAAATTTATTAGCATATGCGTGGGGAATCCAAACAGACATGGAATTCCAAAGATAGTGAAGTAACATAATGCTTATATGAGCTGAGGAGAGATGTAGAAATCTGAGAATACAAAAGGAAGAAAGATCACTAGCTGGAAGGTAAGAGAAAATGTTTGGAAAAACAAAGGTTACCCTGTTATCCAGATAAATTCCGTAGGTGAAGAACAATCTCTGTTAATAGCACTATTCCTGTACAAGCAGAAAGTTGAGGAGGTTGTAAAGAGCTTTTCCTGAATCTGCTAGGTTTTGACTGCTTTTACTCATAGTAATGTTTATACTAAAGGGGCCCAACTTGGTGAGGCCTTCCCCTGGCTCCCGCAGATGTTAGCATTTTTTGATACCTTTTGGTTTTTAAAAAAAACTAGAAAATAATTTTTATTGAACTACTTTGAGTAAATCTTTACAAATAACTTATTTTTCATAAAAATAACGTGTATTTTCTTATACTGCAGCACTTTACATAATTTCCATAATTTTTATTATAAAAATAAGTAATTTGACATTAATGTTTCAGAAATAAATAATTGATTTATGGCATTATAAATTAACCATTTGTCACAGCAGTGACTATTCTGTAAGCATGAGTCAGCACTTATTACAGAGTTGATAGAGAGTATAAATTAAACCAGCTAATTATTCAAAAAAAATATTTAAAGTAGCTTCTACCACACATAAGATCTATAGATCTCAAAAGTTGTTGATTTAGTGGTGAAATAAATAAATTTCTACCATCTCCAGTAGTGGAAGAAGATAACATTTGCTTTACAAGTATTCCAAGCATTTTTCTTTGAGTTATAAATAAATCAATAAATCTAAAGCTTAGCTATAAGAAGTCGACTTTCCAGAACTGCATTTTAGAAACAGTTTTAGAATAGTTATAATTTCCAATAAAAACAGAAAAAACATTAAAAGTTAAAAGCACTGGGAAATATTTTTTATAGGTTTATACTAATATAGTCTTTGAAGGTTTTGAAACTTGGAACTCATTTTAGACCTCATTCCTAAAATAAATTGAGCTTCCTAGAAAAGTCAGATGTAAGCTTAATTTTTGTATCTAATTAGTCTTTAGTCTTTTTGCTCAAGTTGATAGGTTTAATATTCAAATGTGTCACCATCCCAATCTATTATTTCAGGCCAGATTTAATGCGGGACATCTCCTTGATTTATCTCCTCTCAGTTTGCTGCCTAATGATGACATCCTTTCAACTTTGGCCAGTCTTATTTTCCCACCCAAAGAACAAGACGACATTGATCACTTTCTCTTTAAACTTCTTAGATTATCTGCTGATGAATCATACACTAGACTCTAATCTTTAACATATTTACAGATTATTTTATGAATTTAAGTCTTAGTTTCCCAGCAAAACAATAATGTCATCTAGAGGAGAAATAACAACAAAACTTTCTTATGTAACAGCATACAATTAGAAATTTAAAGTATATAATACTGAAAGGTATAAATAGGTATGAATCTCATATTTCTTTTCTTAGCTTCAATTAAAAAAAACAAATTTGCAAAATAAAACACGAAATCTATAGGTTTATAATGTATATTAACATTCTTATTTATATACTGAGGAAAATAATTAAAATAGGGTATCAATCTTTAAAACATCTTAGATGTACAGTCAGTGTAACAATTGTAATCTTTTTTATAAAATGTGAAATTTATGCTTAATATACAGTATGAATAAATAGATGGTATATGTTTTGATTTATTATTAAAACCTATGGTTGAACTGCATTCTAATAATTTGAGTGTAAAGCTAGTTTCTGTTTTTTTTTAAACTAATTTTTGATGTGTTTAATTATTTTTAAGGTTTTATAAGAAAGCATGCAAAGTATCATTCACTATTCAAAAGAAAACATGTAATATATCATCAAGCAAAGGCAACATGTTCATATTCCATATTTTACTTATGCGGATTATCCTTATTACACTCAGGGTTCATTTTTTAAGTATAACTATGTATTTAGTTATTACAAGTAAAATAACTAAGAACACATCCTTTAATTTGGGGCTGGGTACATATATATTCGCCACAGTGCCTAAATCACTTCCCTGGTAGTAAATTTCATAACCATTGACATTTTGAGTAATATTTGAAATTCTTCAATAACCTGAAAAGTATTTTAAGTAGAATAGACATACGATATGCAAAAAATGTATACATATTCATAAGGTCCAGGAAATAATATAGCAAATGTGTGTGGGCAACAGTGGGTGTTATTACGATGGTTTTGCATTTTCACACTGTTTAAAATAGTCCTTGGTAATTTCATACACCCATAGAAACAATACTAATCTGTTCAAGACTCTGAGATGATCAAATTCATTGAGAGATAACTTCTTACATATTCATATTCCATTAATTATGATGAAATTTATGTCACTTCCAAAGACACGACTTATAAGCATGGAACAATAGGAAAAACAAAAGGGTGGCTCCTAAGGATTTGAGACCACAGAGCATGAGTTTATTATGAGCTCCATCAGTCTCCCTATCATTTCCCAGAGGCAATATCAAAGGAAAATGGATTTCAAGGTAAACCTTAACTGGGAAAAGAAGTAGCAAAGTTACAGCATAAACTGAGTCTCGGTATTCCAAAGAAGATTCAGTCTCCCCTGTTGGAAATACAGTGATCTACTGTAGAAGAATTAGGCAATGAATATGGTTGTAAACTTTCCATTTCATTTTTTATTTCTCCCTCACCTTCCCTGGTTCTCTCCTTAAATACAACATTTAGTGGACAGGTGCTAAATCCTCTGAAAAGAGGGGCAATGAGGTGGCAAGGCACAAGCGGATTCAAGGCTAGCATTAGCCCTAATCACCAAGCAAAAGACATTTTTGTCTGAGAGGATCACATTTGGTTTCACTTGTCATCTGGAATAGTTAGAAAATACTCATTAGAATTTCCATAACTTAAATTTTTAGGGGAAAGAAGTGCTTGTATTTTATAAAAAAGCTAAAAGTGACCTACCACTACTCCAAAGACTACTAAATAAAACTACTGAGTATCAATTTAAATTTATTTGATTGCTACAATTATCTTGTTAAGAAATTACTGTTTTCTCTATTTTATACGGATCAGGAATATTAAGGAGTAGAGCTAGAACTGTAAACTTCATACCGTCCACGGTATCACTTTACATCTCTATTCTTCACATATAATAGTTGAATGCTATACAAAAAAGCAGGTAAAATAAGGGGATAGATTTGGCCTTGTTTTTTTTTTTTTTTAATGTGTTCTTTGCTAAATTTCAATCAATACCCATGCTATTAAACAAATTCTTTCCCGAAAATCAAACTTTAAAAAAAACTCAACACTGAGTAGATAATTTAAAATTAGACAAAAGTGTGTAAAAATATCCATACCCCTTTTGAAATATTAAAGTAATAAGTAAGTCCTCTGTCAAATGCAATTGACATATTGAGGCTTCTTCTGCACTGGGTGGAATAAAAGTTGCCAGTATACAAATACATCCATGTATAAATATACTTACCCTTTCCATGACTATATATTATTTTAGATAAAATGATACATTAACCATGCAGACTTTAGATTCTGCAGGTGAGAAATCTAATCACCCTTGGCAGCTGTCATATATAGAACAGCATATGAGAGGTGGGAGAGAAGTACAAGTGTCAGGGAAAGAAAAGTCCTTTTAAGTATCAAGATTTCTCCAACAGATGGCTTGATAGCTTTTTTTTTTTTTTTAATTTTCTATGAGTTCTAATTTTCACCATAGTAAATATATTTTAATAATGTCTCAAATGCCAAATTATTTGTTGGCGATAATCAAATGATGGAAGGTAGATTTACAAATATTTAAATATTCAACTGGAAAGTATTCATCCTGCTTATATAACATAATGAAAGTCAATGGTCCAAATGTACTGAATTTCTGTCCTGAGATGCTTTAGAAATTTGGAGAAAAAGCAAGGTGTAAATCAAAAAGAATAACTAACAGAAATACAGGCATGCTGAAAGGCCTCCCAGTGGCCAAAGCTAAAACCACACCACTATGTTCTAGACGTAGTGACTTGCTTCCAAAAACAGAGTAAGAAAGGAAGTGTTACAATGAAGGAACCTGGCAAATACCATCTTAACCAAGTGATAAACTTTAAACTTATCAGTGAATTCACATAGATATTAAGTACCATGTGATAGATGCAATGCGAAAAACACTTCACCTCTGTAATATTCTTTCAAAGAACCCTAGCCTTTTTGTTTATGTATTTATTTAAATTTTATTAGGCTTTTAATTGTAATTCCAATATAGTTAACATACAGTGTTATGTTAGTCTCATCTGTACAATATAGTGGCTCAACAATTCTATACATTTCTCAGTGCACACTCTGGTAAGTGTACTCTTTAATCCCCATCACTTATTTCACTTACTTCACTTGGAAGCAAGTCACTACGTCTAGAACATAGTGGTGTGGTTTTAGCTTTTGGCACTTATCCCCCTACTCACCTCACCTCTGATAACCATCAATTTGTTCTCTATAGCTAAGAATCTTTCTTTTTTTTCTTTATAGTTTGTTTTGTTTCTTAAATTACTCTTATGAATATAATCATATGGTATTTGTCTTTCTCTGACTGACTTATTTCCCTAAGGACTATACTCTCTAGATCCATCTATAAAAATTTATATGGCCATAATTATACCCCCCAAAGAAAGTTACGTGTTTGATTATCAAATATGTATTTATGGCCCATATAGTTGGCCATAAAATGTCCAGAGGGACATTTTATCATTATTTATTTATTTATTGTTAAGATTTATACATTTATTTTAGAGAGAGAGAGCATTAACAGGAGAGGGGGCGGAGGGAAAGGGAAAGAGAGAGAAAAAATTATGTAGTCTAAGGGGACTTGACAACTAAATGTAATGCAGAATTATGTTTCCTCTGGATTAACAAAACAATCTAACTAAGAGTTATAAAGGACATATACTGTTCCTTAAATACAATGCTAAGAGTGATCCAATTTATTCTGGAAGGAATAGAGAGAAAATTAAAGCAACAAAGTGAAGTGACTTGAGTTGCAACAGATACACTTTAGGCTCTAAATAACAGCCAAGCATAAACCAATTTACTAAGTTAAAAGGGCTTTAAATGTCCATGGTTTGTTTTATTATATAGAAGTAACTACAGATACTGTGATTACTCAGTGACAATTACTCTGTGACAATTATTCAGTCATTTCATTAAAGACCAGAGACTTTCCATCAATGTGCTTCATCATCCCCATGTGCTGGTGACATCTCCTTCTATGGTTGATGATTGCATGCTTCACATGCAGAAAACTGACACCCTTTTAAAAACAGGAACATTTCAAACCATAAGTCTCTTTTAATTCATAAGTAAACCTCTTCCCAGAAGCTTACAGAAGATTTCCCTTCATGTACAATGTCTTGGAATGAGTCACAGACCATGACAAAAACAATCACGGCAAGGGAAATAAACCAAATATGGCCAACTTGGACCGACTGTGGTGAACTCCAACAGGCTACAGATACCCCCTGTTCCTAGGGACGAGAGTTGGTCAAAGATGAAGCAGCACTGGGGCTTTCCCAGTAGAGACGAAAGTGATGGTTGTGTGTATACAAACAAGCATATCTGACATAGAAGTGCATGAGACTTATTTGAGGAAGGTATATTGGCAATAAGATGGTTGATAAAGAGTCTATTTTAAGAGTCATAATGAGGGTCTAAATTAGAACAATAACAGGAATGAACAGATGAGATTGCTTCAAGGGACACTGGAAAAGTAAAATAAAGGAGACTTGTCAAATGACTGGGGAAAATAATTGGGTTGCTAAGATTAGAAAAGACTTGAATAATAGTTCTAGAGAGATTGAAAAATAAAAATATTTATTGTGGTGATAAGGAGTGCATAACAGAGATGCATGATTATGGAAGATGCTGAGCAGTGCCTGGGTATGTTAATTTCAAGGTGTCTATCAAGAAATCAATAAAAATCCCCTATGCATACTTAGAAATGTAGCTTGGGAAACTATATGGGCCATAAATACATATTTGATAATCAAACACGTAACTGTAATTATTAAGGCTAGGAAACTAGCGATCTTCAAGGAAGAGGCATGGTAAAAAAAAAAAGAAATTTAAGTAAAGAAATTGAAAAAATTCTGTATTTAGGAGTCATAGGAGAAATTCATAAGAGGAATCACAGAAGAAGCTAAAAGCATAGTTAGAAAGAGTAGATATTAATTAGAGAAAATTCTAGAAGACTTCTGTGTTGTTAGTGTTATATATAGTATATGCGAATCCATGTATTAAGACAGTTGAGGAATTTGTGATTAGTCATTTGTGACCTATTTCTGTGGAGTGCATGGAGTACATATCAGGTTCCAGCAGCTGAGAAATGCGTG
Organism: Mustela nigripes; assembly: GCF_022355385.1. Classification (NCBI taxonomy): domain Eukaryota; kingdom Metazoa; phylum Chordata; class Mammalia; order Carnivora; family Mustelidae; genus Mustela; species Mustela nigripes. The sequence continues at coordinate 196,084,197 of NC_081557.1, forward strand.
GGAAACAAACATGTGGGAGCAATGATTATAGGCTACCTCTTACTCTTCAAGAACTTTGGTAATTAAGGAAAAGACAGAGATTGGGTGATCTTCCAGTTTGATTAAAGTTGTTTTCTTTTTTCTTTTGATTTTATTTTTTAATGATAGATAGCCCTGATCATGATTATATGATGTGCAAAAAGGCCTAGGAAAGAAGACAATATTAAAAATAAAAGATGATGGAAGACGTTTAAGGTCAAGTTTTTCTTAGAGGCAGTAAAGAAAGATGAGGTCAAGAGTAAATGTGCACTGATGAGCTTCAGAATAGAATGAACTTACATATTAGAAAGAGAAGGCAAAGAATAGCTGATCAACTTGTACTATAAACCGAAGGGTAAAGCATCTTTAGAATAACTGAAGAGGGTGGAGGAAAACTTGCATAGACCACCCACTACCACTACCGAACAAACACCAAAAAAAATTTTTGTTTCTCCTTTTAATCCATGGAATTTTTTTCTAATATTTGTTGCTATACTTTATATAAAATTTTGGTAGATAAACCATGAGTGTGTATATGTACATATGCAGAAAAGAGATAAACAAAAAGCCTCAAACCATCCAGTAAAATGAAACCACAGATGCTTGAAGAAAAGGAAAAAATACGCAAAAAGGAAATATATGAAAATACCTAATGGTAGTGTAAGTCAAGCAATGATGAAGCATCCTATAATCTACACAAGATAGTAGAATATCATTAATTATAATCTCTATGCCAGTTGAGCAGTCAATCAATCCCTAAGCAACAGCCTGTTGGCAGCCACTAGGTGTCCTGTAGTACTTACGAGATTCATCTGAAATGGAAGTAGTGAGCCCAAATGGGGTTGGCATTTTTTTTTTTTTTTTTTTTTTTTTTTACTTTCAGGCAACAAAACCATGGCCAGTGATGCCAGCACCTTACAGACCTAATTGCACAATACCACACCAAATGTAAGGAGCCATATGATAGGCAACGTGACTGTGGGGTGCTCTATCTTTAGGGAACCAACTGTAAACCATAGTTAAGCTCAAATGAGGGTACTCAAATGAGGGTGACACAGAAAGTTTGAGGCCTGATGGAACTAAGGAGGTAGATGAAAACCTGTCTCCTCTCAAGACTTCCTCCTTTATCATATTCCAGGGAGTATCACAGCACATTCTACCAACATGTGGTTGGCTCATCACTACATGATGATTCAACACTACAGATTGCTTGAGTCATCACTACATGCCAGTGCAGAGATCAGTAAAATTACCAAGGTGCTATGGTGTGTCCATACCACATGCAAGGAAATTTGTTTTACCCACCAATTTCTTTAAAACCTTCTTTTCTAGATGTTTCATAAACCATTGCCTCCAAAAGAAGACCTATTTCTTCACAAAGATAAAAATGACATGACTTGTTGCTTTACTTAACAAAGACCTTGACATACCTTCATTTTCTCATGTATAATTACTTATTAAATCCCTATGGTATGACATCTTTTTAAAGGACTAAATGAATGTATTTTCATACTTTTGTCAAAGTATATGATAAAATATCTGCATTAATGATTCACATCAGAGCTATTAGTCTAAATCACAAGTCATAAAATGAAGAACCATATTAAAATAAAAAGGAAAACTCTCACAGTTGAAAATAAGAACAAAAAGATATGTATGAAGAAAGAGCTACTAATCAAAATTATCCACTCAGAATTTCTTGCAGAGGGAAATGCAGAACAGTTTAAAATGAATGAACAGCTCAATGATCAGGCAAATGAGAATGATTAGAAAAAAACATTCTCTTACATAAAAATAGAAATATGTAAAATAAAGTATATGTGCATTTTGTTCACATTTGGTTAGTTTTTTTTAATGGATTGTGGCTTTCTAGCTATTTTTTTAAAGTTAGTATTTTAAAATCAAAATTCTTAGGTTGACTTATTGATCCCTCAATTGCCTTTCCTCATTTTCCTTCCTACTACCAAAGAAACAAAAACACAAACACACACTTTTCTGCTTGACTTTAACTCCATCCCTAAAAGAAAATATAAAGGAAACTAAATGAATGTGTACATCTACTTATATGCAGGTGTAATAGTCAGGATTCTCCAGAGAAATAGAACCAACAGTATAGTTGGTTCTATTTAAATCTATAATAAATCATATATATGATTTATCATTGGAAATGGATCATGTAGTTATGGAGGCCAAGATGTCCCACAATCTGACTTTTATAAGCTGGAGAACCAGGGTAGCCAGTAAAATAATTCAAAGTCCAAAGGCCTAAGAACCAGGGAACCACTGGAGTAAATCCCAAAGTCCAAATCCCCAAAACCAGGAACTTTGATGTCCAAATGCAAGAGAAGATGGACATCCCCATTCACAAGAGAAGGAGTTCACCCTTCCTTACCCTTTGTTCTATAGGGACCCTTAAGGGATTGGATGATGCCTGCCCACATTAGTGAAGGCACATTTTAGTCAACCTACTAAACCAATTGCCAATCTCACGCAGAAAGGGCCTCATAGACACGCCCAGGAGTAAAGTTTTACCAGCTATCTAGGTATCTCTTTGCTCAATAAAGTTTGCACATAAAATTAGCTATCAGAGTAGGCAACTAATCTAAGTATTTTACATATATGATCTCTTTTAACTATTAACACATTATAAACATGCCTTTTAAAGGAAAACAGTGTTATTTATAAGTGTTTACCTCTACCATCACCCACCTGTCTTAAAAAAAAAAAACAAAAAAAAACAGATCTTCAGTTACTCTTGTTCCTCCAGAATACATTGGAAGGTAGGATCTATCAGCAGTTAGGGGTCTTTTGCAAAGACTCCATGAACTATCAGCTGACAGCTAGTCCCACGACTCCCAGCTTCTTCTCAGTTATATCCTCTCCTCCAAAAATTCACCTCACCTCTGTGTTATTTTGGGGAACCTGTGGCTGCTTCAGTATCATTGTAAATTCTGAGTCTGAATTTAATCATAAAACATAAGAGTACAAAAAAGGATAACTTTATACTTTCTATAATCCCAACTGGTTTTCTAGCATGAGAATCTATTCCACAAGGTGAAGGTAAATTAATCTCAGACAATTTAAGGTTTCCTCCATTCCAATAGGACCAGTATTTTCCTGAAGAGATTAGGAGTTGTCATCTGATCTGAGTCATTAACAATACACTTTGGTGTCTGATGAGATGCTTTTGCTTCTGGTGACAATCTGCAATCTGTTAAGGTGGCCACACAGTCATTATTTTTGCCTAACAACAGTCATCATTTTTGCCTCTGAGATTGATGCTCATTAAGCCAAATCGTTTTGTCCTCTTTATATATCTGATCAATCTACTGCCTTTCCATCCAAAATGATGGAAAAATGAGAAATTCATGGAGCCATCTATACTGCTTCATTTCACCACCTCCAGACAGTTCTGGGAGCCATCAGAATTGTTCTGCTGCTCTCTGTCTTACAGGGAATGGAGTACTTCCCAGGGGTCCTCAAGCCTGTCAGCTAAACACATCCTCAACCATGTCTTTTCTGGGCTTTCTTAAAATGTACCAAGAAAAAGGTTAAAGGCCTTTCTAAATTTAGATTTCCCAAAATCTACATGGGATTTTCGTAATCCTCTCTCTTTCCTAGGATGATGCATGGGAAGTCAGGCTTCAGGGTTCCTGACAGGAGTGCCACCAGCATCTTAGCTCTTTCCTCTTCCTCTCTGACTCTCTAGTCCCCCACATAAAGAGGGGTTAGATGTGAGAAATCTTGTGCATTCTCCTGAACTTGATTTCTGAGGAGATGAAAACTTTATATTTCTCCCAGAGTCCAAGATTCAGGAAAAGCCTCAGTTCCAGGGTCCTCAGATCAAACTCCCTATCGGATTCTCTGCTTAGTGAGGAGTCTGCTTTTCCCTAAACCTCTGCTCTTTCCCGTGCTGGTGTGCTGGCTCGCTCTTTCTTGCATACTCTCCCTTTTAAATACATACATACATACATTTTTTAAAAGGTTTCAGGTAATTGAAGAATAAGTAAAATTGTATCAGTAATATGACAAAATCTTATTAAGGAGAAATATCCAAAAAGTTGAACACTTTAAGAAAAGTCTCCTCCAGTTTTTCCTCTCTTTTTTCATTTGCCTTATAAATCATGGTATTCTTTGTTGAGGTACCTTTTCCAGTATTTCTTCCACGATCCATTTGTTGAACAAAAATGATCACTGCTCTGAGTTCATTAGTCCAGTCAACAATTAGGTGTAAGGATGGAATTCCCTCATAAAACAATACAGGGTCGTCCAAGCCTTTTGTTCTGCAACTCCATCCAGCCCCATCACCTAGGAGAATTTCATTTTTACCTATTAAAAAGATAATATAACTACAGGGATACTGAAGTGAAGCTTCAAAATTATGGTTTTATGAGACTATATATGCTACTAGTCAAGGTGTGAATGGGGAATGAGAGGATGGGAAAGAAGAGGAAAGCTCTTGTTGGAGGTTTGTTTCTCTAGTACTGACTGAGACTGCAATTAGTCTATGCGAAGAAAAATAAAAAAGACTGGACTTAGCACATGATCAGCACTTGCAAAAATAGCTGAGAAACATGAAAACTTTATAGTATAGTTTAAACAGGCCCATGCAGTTTAGAATCAGCAGAAAAATTAAGTAGAATAAAGGGCACTTGTTCTTTTTAATCACCCATTCTCCATTTAATAATTCAATGCATGTATTCATCACATTTGAGGTTTAGGAAGTCTTGCAGCTGAGGTATAGTTGTCGAAACTGGCCATTCTCTTTCCACATTTATATTAAGATTTTTAAAAATTTTATTTATTTATTTATTTGAGGGGGGGGGCAGTGAGAGAGGGAAAACAAGCAGGGGGAGTGGGAGAGGGAGAAGAAGGCTCTCTACTGAGTAAGGAGCCCAATGTGGGATTCAATCCCAGGGCCCTGGGATCATGACCTGAGCCAAAGGTAGACTCTTAATGACTGAGCCACCCAGGTGCCCTCTCTTCCCTCATTTTTAATCTTTCATATCTACTAAGTCTAGTTAGCCCTATAATTCTACAATTTTTACATTAAGTTCCAATGATATCACATCATGACCTCTTACTTTCCAGTCACCATATACCTTTACCTCTACTTCTAATGCTTTCTTCTAACAGAGATGCACACAGTTATACCCAATGTTTAGTGTTAATACGATTTTTGAACAAATGAGGATCTCATGAATTTCATATAAGGATATCATTCTAATGGTATCAAACATAGTTGTCTTCCAAGTATAATTGCTTGATAACTACAACACTTACACTTTAAAATTTTTTAAAAAGGGTTTTTTTTTGTTTTTGTTTGTTTGTTTGTTTGTTTTGTTGTTTTTAGTCTGTACATAGTGAGGGTTCAATTAAATAACCAAAAGACTATAACATTACTATGCTGTAATATAAGACTAGACAAATGTTTCTAAACCTTACCTAAAACTATCAAATGATGCTTTTTTGTTTAAAGTTCTGTATAGACACAATTAAACATAAGTGGATACTTGATACAAGGTTGTATTTGAATTTCAACTTTAGAATTTTGGTGAAACTGAGTACCATTTGATAAACATGCAGACAGATGTAATAGAAAAAGCAAGGTAAGATTAAAACAAAACAAAACAAACAAACAAACAAACAAAAACCTCCCTGAATTGGAGAATATCTGATAGAACAGAGCAGAGCAATTCACTGGATTTAACACATTTTACTTCTGTGCTTCTTCAAAATCACATGAAAAATCAAATACTAGTTCTAGTATGTTGTATTCCATTGTGTTCATTTCAGAAAATGAGCAAGAAGCCTTAAAGGACTTGCATACTTAATGATGTCATTTAGGTAATTTAAATGAAGAAATATCTCTGTAAATATACCATTATCATCACTGTTTTATTATGAACAGTTATCATTATTAGCTAAATTAAAATACCAAACATGATATTCTTTCAGAAGCTACTCTAGCTACTCTGAATGGAAACAGTGAATTTTAGGAAAGCTCACATGTAATGTACAGAGTTTGTTTTTTCTCATGAGAATTCTATCTTTAGTTTCCAGTCTCTCAAGGCTTGAATAATTAGTATAAGTAGATAGCTTGCGTATTGAGGAGCTTTGGAACCAAACATTTTTTGAAGTTTTTGTTACTGGTGATAAGAGGAAAAAGTACATTTCTTCTTTCGCTTTTTAATGAGACATTTAACTTTCTCCTTTTGAAAAGAAGAGTACAGTAATGTGTGCTCATACAGGCAAAGGTAAATTATTTTAGGAAACCCATGAAGAAAGAAAGATTATTTATCTAATTTTTATTCATTTTAGTTTAAAAACTTATAAAACATTTTTATAAAAATGAAAAAAACACTGAAAGCTGAACTTACAGACTTTTATTATGTTGACTATTTTTCCAATTAAGAAGTGCATTGTTTCCAAGTCTTAAGGGGATTATACAATGGGAAAATATGTTAAAATATTTCTATCTTGTTTCTTTTTTTCTCATTTTCTTTACCTGTCTTCACTAACTTTTGTACGACTCTCTTGTTCCATTCTGTAGTTTTTTCCTCTCATCTTTCCTTTTTCTTTTTTTACTACACTTCACTCTATATTTAAAAAGGCATTTTAGGGGCACCTGGGTGGCTCACTGGGTTAAGCCTCTGCCTTCAGCTCAGGTCATGATGTCAGGGTCCTGGGATCGAGCGACATCAGGCTATCTGCTCAGCGACGAACCTGCTTCCCCCTCTCTCTCTCTGCCTGCCTCTCTGCCTACTTGTGATCTCTGTCTGTCAAATAAATAAATAAAATCTTAAAAATAAATAAATAAATAAAGGCATTTTAAATAACAGTGGTCACGTTCAGGCCAGCCTTACTTCTCAGCATAGAAGATAAAACTTACAAAACAATAAATCTTAATGTAAGCATTGAGGAAACAGTCTGTTATGTTCACATCCCTACCATATGAGTCAACATACAGGCACAGAACAGGTAAGCATTCATCGCAACACAGGAGGTATTCATATGCAGACGCCCTCTAGCCGCCACACTTAATATTGCGCTACCCTGCCTCTCACAGCACCTGACTGGGACATGGTATAGAAACCTTCACAGCCAGGATCTCTCTGCCATGGCCCCTTTTCTACTTCCATTACATTATATCTTATCTACTTCCACAATAGTCCTCTCTTTCTCTCAACCATCTCATTTCTCTGTAAATGGCATTTAATTGACACCATTATAGAAAAGAACTAAATCTGGTTGGCCATGGAGTCTAATGCCTCTTATGTGAAGATGGTACACAGCCAAATCACTATTGTTCATTTTCAAATGTTTGCTTTTCTGTCATTATTAAACTGCTTTAAAAACAAAGTCTGATAATGACTAACGGTATTTTCAGTAAGGTTAAATATTTAAAAGTAAATCAAATTGTAAGGGAAATAAAAATCAAAAAATAAATATGTATCATTATACTTTGGTGTTTCAAGAGGGTCTTGGAATCTTATTTGAAATATATCTATTTTAATGAATCAGAGAGAATAAAAGGATAAAGGAAAATTTACATTTTTACTTTTGTCCTATAAGAAGGAAGGAGACTGGAAGAACAAAAGAAAATAATCTAGGCATAGTCATAGAGCAATGACAAATTCCTCTCAAATCACAGAAGACAAGTAAATTTAAAAGATTGATAACTCTCAATGTAATGTAAATCATATTTTCCATCTATCAACCTGGACCTACCTATCTATATTGTTACTGGAGGAAGTATCATTTTTTGACATGCTGTTGCTCTTAGCAACAAGTCATCCTGATATTTTCTTTGATTATAACTAAAGAGCAATATCCATTCTTGTTACATGGGTGTAAAGTATAATTTAAAGCTCATTAAAAGTGTAGCAGGTGTTCACGTATAAAGTACAAAAAAAAAAAAGAGGAAAGAATTTTTCTATGGCTGAGCTGTCAGTGCTTTAAAAGCCTAATTTATTTTGCATAACCTTTTAACAAATAGACTTGATTATAATAGAGAGAAGGGAAATGGAAACAATATATGCAGGGAAGTAAAGGGACTTAGCCTTTTGATTTGACCTTGATTCCCACCCTTTAAAAATATTATAGTCTTTTGACAATTGAAGCTTTGACATATAACACACTTTCCTTCCCCGGAGATAGAAGTTCTTCAGACATTTTCTTAGCATAAAAGCTGCTCTAAAGTAGAAAACGAGTAGGAGCATAAACTGAAACAGTCCGTTTACATTCACTGCAAAGCCAGGAAAGGAATGGATGTTTAATCCTCCAGTCCTTTCACAGGTTTGTTTTTCATGTGGAAAGCTCTGACTCTTCAGAGAGGAAATTCAAATTAAATCAAAAGTGAATACAAGTCTAGCAGTTGGCACTATTTCTCAATACCTTCCATTGTTGGCCTAAATTAGCCAAATGATGAGAAGAAGACCTAAGCACATCAGCTCTAGACATGAACTGAAATTACAAGTTGTAACTGTGAACACAGGAACACTATGTGAGCTGAGGATTTGCATCACTTTTTCCACCAGTGACCCTAATGAAAGCCCAGGGTTGTTGGAGTTCACTGTATTTTGCATAATTCACGTTATTAATATTTTTCTCCTTTTAGAAAAAGGAAAGACCTGTATACATCTTTTTTAAAGGCAGAGACATATAAAGGGGAAGTTGTAGTATTAGGAAAAGAATGGTGAGAAATAAAACACAAGTTAGTAGCAACAGAGTTTTGATAATGTGTTCTGAAATTCAATGGTGTTAAAATAATTTTTGGAATGTAAAAGGCAAATATTCACAACAATGGCAATTAAATTGGAAATTATATGGTAAAATACCATATAAACTTAACTAAACCCAAAATGGGTTGAGGGAAGGCAGAAGTAAAAGTGTGCTAAAGACCTCTAATAATAGGTGTTTGCTTCCTTTCTCCACTAATATCATTGTGGGGAAATCAGTGTATTGAAGAATATGAAGTAGCTCTCACATATGTCTAACAGTTTAGTGCAGGGGTTCTAAAAAAGTATTCTGTTTGGCTATACTGTAGATCTGTCTTGCTTTCTTTCTTCTTTTTTTTTCTTTCTTTCTTTCTTTTTTTTTTTTTTTAATGAGCCAATAATTGATCTAAAAATAGGTCCTCAAATGCCATTGAACAATGAGATCTTGTAATGCTGGGGTTGCAGGCTGAAGTTGGTTGTGTACAATTCATTAGAATTGAGAATCAATTGTCCCTCTCCTTCCAGCCCGTTAAAAATGATCGATACCTTCCTGGGTTGCTACAGTCTCCTTTTAAACAATGCCTCCACTTATCTTCAGACAGCTTTATGCTTTTCTTTTACTGCTTGCTCTTAGTGGATGTTTAAATTTATAACAGGGCACAAAGTGGTTTATTTATTATGAATAGAATCACAATCTGTGCCATTCATGCTTTCTTTTTTTTTTTCACATAGAAGGTACTGAATATTTGCAAAACTGCCCTGAAATTTTCAGTTATGACCATGTGAAAATGCTATTTCAAATACTGCTTCTTCCTGAGGCCTCTAATTGTGACATTTTTAAAGACAATATAGTTCATATTCTGTCAAGAGAAGATCATTTGATTTCAGACAATGTGTACAGCTGAGGCAAATTCTTATATTTTATTCTAGGGTAACTTAAACCCCTTTTTCCCATTGTGGAATAACACAAGTACTTGAAATTGCAAACTACAAAATTAAATCTCTGCAGCATGTACTTATTAGTCTATATCAAAAGAGAAATGTGGAGATTTCTTTTTTTTTTAAACACGATATCAAGAATCACACTTTCTTTAATTTAGTATTTGTATGAGAAATCACCCTTTACATTCTGCAGTATTCCAAGATATGATCTGTTCACACTATTACCCTTCCATGGGTCCTTGGCAAACATTGGACATGGTCCCTTAGTAGTGTTGTTAGAGGTCTGCCTGTGAGTATTCAAGGGAAGTTAAATTTGTCCTCTGAAAATAATCTGCAAAATGGCAATAAGGGTTTGGAGGTTGAAACTGTAGAGGACTAATAATTCCATTGCCCTGTAATGAAGTTATTAAGAATCAGGCCTTCAAAAATGTCAGAAGTTTACTGAAAACCTTTACCATAATTGAAACAGGAATAGTAATACTTTATTATGGTATATTTTGGGCTACCAGAATAATAGTAAACTTCTCTTGAGGACCATCTCTTTTACTTGCTTTAAGATAAAAAAAATAAATAAAAAATAAAATAAAACAACAACAACAACAAAAAAAAACTTTTATCATAACAGTCCTAGTAAGTAGGCTAACTTATATAAAATACATCAGTGTGTCCCCAAACTATCATTATAAGTAAAAGGTATCCTTAGATTTTGTAGTGGAAGCATATTTAATTATTTACCAGTAGTAGTTTGCAGTAGATGTACTCTGCTTCTATTACCCAGCTTCTAAAAATACTTTTCCCCCTTCATATAAGTAGTACATGCTCATTAAATAAATTTTCTAAATACAGGATGATAATGTCTCTATCCCTGAAGGTATGATTTAGGAAACCAGGAAATCACAATACATTATACATCTAGGTTTTGTAGTAGGCAAAATGACCCAATAGAAAAGATAAAAAATACAAGTGATCTCTATTGACTCTCTCGCTTATGAATAGTATTATAAAAAATAAATAAATAAAAAATAAAAGGAGGTAAATAAAAGAACCCTAAACCTTCTGTTAAGATGATAATAAAAAATATTTTGTTACTGTTATTAAAACTCTTATAATACAATGAAATAATAGACCTAGGTAATGATCTTCAACAGTTATTAAAATCGTTAGGTAAAATTTTGATGACCAATTTTGTAATAATAAATCAGATTGATATCACCTGAAACCATGATTGATCCTAATATCACAAAAATATAAAATGCTGTCAGATGGAGGCAAAATATAGCACAGACATGGTATAAGGAGAATTCAGATGCAACTGTTGTGCATGAGGAAAGAATGCTCACTTGTAAAACTAAAGTCAGCATAAGAATACATGTTTGGGGGTGGGGTGGAATTGTGGGTGATAAAGAGAGAATTATCTTCTCAGGTGATAGCTCAGGGTCTTTCAAACTTCTCTGAGAAGACCTGTGTTTAATAGGTAACATGAAACATAAATTAGCAATGGCTGAAAAATACTTATATTTAATGGGCCTTCTGAGATACACGATTGCACTAAAATGTTGCAAAGAAAAAGCCAACACATTCTGAGCTCTGAGCATTGTTGGGGCAAGAGGAGAGGGAAGAGTAGTTTCCTACAAGTGTTTAGACAGCCTAATAATCAATTGAAACCATTTAAATCTTTCCCTCACCAAGTTTTGTACAATGAAAGTTCAATTTCCACTTAAACAATCTGTTTAAATTAATCATTGATTTCTCATATAAGCCACTCTCAAATAATTTTTGCTAATGTTTGCTTACTTCAGTTAGGTGAAAAAAAATGTTTGTATAAAAGAGGAAACCTTTTATTTATTTTACTGAAGTATAATTAACATACAGTGTCATATTAGTTTCAGGTATACCACATAATGATTGAACAATGCTATTCATTAATCGGTGCTCATCACAGTATGTGTATTCTTCCTTTTTTTTTTTTTTAAAGATTTTATTTATTTTGACAGATAGAAATCACAGAGAGGCAGAGAGGCAGAGAGAGAGGAAAGGAAGCAGGCTCGCTGCTGAGCAGAGAGCCCGATGTGGGGCTCGATCCCCGGACCCCGGGATCATGACCTGAGCGGAAGGCAGAGGCTTTAACCCACTGAGCCACCCAGGTGCCCTACAGTATGTGTATTCTTTATCCTCTTCACTTATTTCACCTATTCCCCATCCACCATCCATGCTGTTTTCTCTATTTGAGTCATTTATCTCTTTTTTCTTTGTTTCGTTTCTTAAATTTTACATATGTGTTAGATCATAGGGAATTTGTCCTTCTTTGACTGACTTATTTTACTTAACATTATACCCCCAGATCCATCCATGTTGGTACAAAAAGAAAGATGTCATTTTTTATGGCCAAGTGATGTTCCATTATGTATACATGTATGTTTGTGTGTGCATGTGTGCGTATATACACACAGTACATCTTTTTTATCCATTTTTCTATGGGTGAACACTTGAAATGCTTCCATTGGCTATTGCAAATAATGCTGCAATAAACATAAGAGTGTATATGTCTTCTTGAATTAGTGTTTTCATATTCTTTGATTAGATATCCAATAGTGGAATTATTGGATCATATGGTAAGTCTATTTTTAATTTTTGAAGAAACTTCCATCCCATTTTCCACAATGGCTGTACTAGCTTGCATTTCCACCAGCTTTCCTAGCTTGCATTCCCACCAGCTGTCCATGAGGTCCTTTCCTCCACATCCTTGACAATGCTTTTTTCTTGTTTTTGATTCTAGCCATTCTGAGAGCTCTGAGGTTATGTCTCATTGTGTTTTTTGATTTTTATTTACCTGATGATTAGTGATGTTGAGTATCTTTTCATGTGTTTGTTGCCATCTGTATGTCTTCTTAGGGAAAAAAAAAATGTGTGTATAGGTACTCCACCCATTTCTTAAATGGGTTATTTGTTCTTTTGGTGTTGAGTTGTAGAAGTTCTCTATATATTTTGCATAATAATCTTCTATTGAATATATCATTTGCAAGTATGCTTTCCCATTCAGTAGGTTATCTTTTAGTTTTGTTGGTTTCCTTCACTGTGCAAAAACTTTTTATTTTGGTGTAGTCTCAATAGTTTAATTTTGCTTTTGCTTCCCTTGATAAAGGAGACATATCTAGAAAAAAGTTTCTAGAGCTGATGTCAAGCAGACTACTGCTTATGTTTTCTCCTCCTCCTCCTTCTTTTGTTTCAGATCCCACATTTGTCTTTAATATAGTTTGAGTTTATTTTTGTATATGGTATAAGAAAGTGGTCCAGTTTCATTATTTTGCATGTAGCTGTCCAACACAATTTGTTGAAGAGACTGTCTTGTTCCCATTGTACATTCTTATCTCCTTTGTTGAAGATTAATTGACCATATAAGTATGAGTTTATTCCTGGACTCTCTATTCTGTTCCGATGACTATGTGTCTATTTTTGTAACAGTGCCTACTCTTTTGATTACTATAGCTTTATAGTATATTTTAAAATCTAGTGTGGTGATACCTCCAGTTTTGTTCTTCTTTTTCAAGATTGCTTTGGCTGTTTGGGGCCTTTTGTGGTTCCATACAAATTTTAGCATTATTTGTTCTAGTTCTCTGAAAAATTCAGTTGGTAATTTGATAAGGATTGCAGTAAATCTGTAGACTTCTTTGGGTAATATGGACATTTTAACAATATTTGTTCTCCCAATCTATGAGCATAGAATATCTTTCCATTTTCTTGTGTTATCTTCAATATCTTTCATCAATGTTCTATAGCATTCAGAGTATAGGTCTTTTACCTCTTGGTTAAACTTATTCTTAGGTATTTTATTCTTGTTGGTGCAATTGTAAGTGTGAAATACCCACAAGTATATTAGCTAAACCTAACAGTACATCAAAGACGAAGTCAATTCATAGACGTCTGGTATGTGTTTTTATAGGTGTTATCTTTTCAACTCCTTTTGTTTCTTAAATTTTTATCTCCAACTGCTGATATACTTTCTTCTCTTTTAATTTACAATTTATTCTCTATTACATTCAAAACATAAAACTACAACTTGTTTCTTCTCCTTCATCTCCAAATCTGAATTTTACAGTCTATTATTTCCTGCTAATTAAATTTCTTCCTCTTGGCTAGATTCCTTGGTGTTTATTACGGCCCAAAACAGTTCCTCATATCATTCACCTTCCAGATAGAGAATCTTAATTGCAAGTTGACATTTTCCTTTTTTTCTTTTTCCTATATTGTGTAAGCTGTCATTCTAACAGAAGACTCAAGGTATGATACAGCCCTATTTTTTTTTTTTTTTCTGATTCTTCCAAAATGCCCTTAATTCTTCACGCTGCACTCTAGTTTTCCTACTGCCAGCTACACTCTTTCAAAACAGAAGTTACCTACTCTGGAAAATACCCAAATCTTTCTCTATGTATAGTAAAAGTGTGGAGTCATTGCTAAGCATTTATCTATTGCCTTATAGAGTTTGGGGTGCAATATTACTCCTACGAATGGCAAAGGTGATAATATATTGCATGTGGAACACTCTATAGACAGTCCACCCATAATTTATCCTTACATCAACCTCATGAACCAGGCTCTAGGATTAACTCAGTTTTATTGAGGAAACTGGAACTTAGTGTAGTTTAGTAAATTGGTTAAGAGTGAACAGCTTATAAATAGTGTACTCAGGATTTGACCTCTGGTCAACTTGGTCTAATTTCCCATGTTTGAAATTTCCTTTACCTCCTGCACTCTCCTTATACATGCTACCTAGGATTGAATGCTTATTCTAAACATTACAAACAGGATTGTATGTCCTGAAAGCTAGTTAAACTGAAAACTCTGTATGCAGGTAACCAGTCCTAGATCTGGAAATTATACCTACAGTCAAGATTCCATTTATCCATTAGAATCACATCTGGGCTTGGCTTGCCTTACATGCTGTCACATATTCTTAGTTTATAGCCTGGTGTCATGGTGTTCATGGGAAGTTTTCATACCAATATCCAAAGCAAATGGACTAGGGCCTAGTGTATCAGGGGAATGTTCAAATTAATCAAATTAAAGCAATCAGAGTAGGTTTATTCTGCTTTCTCTACATCAGCTGAAAAACAAAAACAAAAACAAAACAAAACTTTGGCACCAATATTTGTAGTTAAATATTTTATTCATCCTGTTTTTGGCCAATCTCTTTCTAACATAAATAATACCACTGTTTTCCACTAATTCCTCTATGGCCACCTTTACTAAATGACCTTTAATGGTATATCCTTGGAAATTAGTCTTTAAATACCATATAAGCCAGACAAAGCACATTATTTTGATTGAAGATCATGTCTTAAGCACTATGAAATGAATAACTGCATTCTAACTTATGCTATGACCATATCATCTCATTGCCTCAGATCTTTTTCTATTTTCACAAAAATGCTTGAAAAGAAAAAAAAAAATCACAAGAGTAAGAGAAAGAGAAAGCAAATCACTAAATATAATTTTACCAGTACCACATGAACAAGTTTATATCCAGATTTTTATTTTGAATATATTTCCATAAGTGTTTCTTATGTTACTGCCTACTCTTAGGAAATATTTTAATAAATGCATGAATTTCTACCAAGAATAAATACTACCATTTACTCAATTCTCCTATTGCTTAGTATTTAGGTTGTTATTAATTTTTGTTTTTACTGCTATGTATTTATGCAGGGAATAGCCTTTATATACCCACTTATGTGATTAGATTCAGATTTCCAAATTCAAAAGTAACTAGGTCAATTGATACAAACATTTTAAAGACATCATATATTTAAAGATTCTTAATGCTAAAGATGTTACTTTTAACTAGTTACAAAACATATTTTTAATCATTCAGGTCATTAAAATGAGTTAGAAGTACAGAAATTATTACTCAAAGTATTTGTCAGTAAAATAGTGATTAAAATGTTATGTGCACATTTCTGTGGGACAACACTTTGACAGATACATTAAGCCCCTCAGATTCTGAGAAAGAATTGAGTTCACATTCTTCATCCACATTTATTTTCCTATTTACATAGACAGATTACTTGCTATCTTTAAATTTGTTTAATATCTGAAATGTGAATAATAATTATCTCATCCCTTAGTTGCAGCTTAAGTAGTAAGTGGTATAATGATTTAAATGGCCCAGCAAAATGCTGGGTACATAAGGAACCCTCATTAAAGGTAAGCAATTTCTGAGTTAGCAGGGCCCTGTGGTATGGTGCTCAGAATTATATGCTCTGAAAAATGTTTCCTTGAGTTTGATCTCCAGATCTACCCTCTACCAATTGTGTGATCTCTGGCCAGTTATTCGAACTCTCTGTTCCTCTGTTTCTTCAGATGTAAAAGTGGGAATGGCCACAGCACTTAAGTTCATAAATGTCTAGGGTAAGGTCTGGCTTACAGTAAATGCTGAATAAATATTTATACTAGAAATTATCAGTAATGTAACATAATTTTGTACTCTGTTTTTAATTAGTAGATATCTTCATTAACAGAAAATAGATTGGTTAGCAGGAGTCACTGAGAAAACAATTGATTAATTTAATTAAAAATATGTTTCCTTGTTGCTGAAAACTACCCTGGCTAAATGCTATCTTAAGCCCATAATTGCTGTATTTGGACTAAAAAAAAAAATAAAAGCCATTGTCATGAAACACAGAGTGCTTTATATATCCTGCGGTCCAGTAAGAAATGCTGAATACAATTGTAAGACCTCACATTTAAAATAAAATTTTAAATGAAAACATCTATTTCAAAGTCCTAAAGAAGACAGATTTTTTGTATGATATTTGTCTTTTTTTTAATTTTTATTTTTTTAGAGAGAGAGAGAGAGTGTGTGTATGTGTATATACACAGGAGCAGGGTAGGGAGGGGCAGAGAGAGAGGGAGAAAGAGAAAGAATCTTAAGCAGGCTCCACACCCAGCACATGGGCCTGATCCTGTGCTTGATCTCAAGACCTGGAAATCATGACCTGAGCAGAAATCAAGAGTCATATGCTTAACCATCTGACCCACCCATGTGCCCCTGATAGATACTGTCTATGGTAAACTAATAAGCAATAATATTTTCATGTTGAATTTAGCTTTTTCTTCCCATCTTTTTTCCCCATATAAATGTGTTCTCATGGTTAAAACTACTCTGATTTTCAGATTTGTGTGGACTAAATTAAAGCACCATTTATACATATACACATATATGGTATACAAAATTTAAAATTTATTTCTAAATATATAATAATATGATATTCTCATTTCACTCAAAAGTTTTCAGGTATTAGTAAAAAATTAGGGTTAACAAATAAATGACTTCTTTATTTGTCATTTATTTTGGAAACATGGATTTTCTCCAGCAAATCTAAGAACATGATGTGTTTGGTTACTATGAATATTCTTATTACAGAAGTCCATATACTATTGATTTTTAGCACCTAGCTAGCTCAGTTGGTAGATGCAACCTTCTTTTTATATTTTTTTAAATATTTTTATTTATTTGGCAGAGATCACAAATAGGTAGAGAGGCAGGCAGAGAGAGAGGGGGAAGCAGGCTCCCTCCTGAGCAGAGAGCCCGATGTAGGGCTCAATGCCAGGACCCTGGGATCATGACCTGAGCTGAAGGCAGAGGCTTTAACCCACTGAGCCACCCAGGTGCCCCGGTAGATGTAACTTTTGATATTAGGATTGTGAGTTCAAGCCCCATGTTGGCTGTGGAGCCTACTTCAAAACAAAACAAAACAAAGATTTTTTATGTAGATGGAGTTCTTGTTATTACTTAACTCAAAAGAATATCTCAGTTGCATTTCTTAAAAATAAATATAACAAATGATTAATCACCAGAATATGAAAGATATAAGAGCAAACAACTATGCTGAAATAAATTATATATTTGCAATTAAATAAATAATTTAGATAATCCATTCTTTCTCAGAGCTATAAGCTTGAGGTTGAAATATATATTAATTTAAAATGCCTGTATTTTTAATAATTACAATTTTCCCCCCCACAACTCTTGGGTAAAAATAAACTACTTATTCTTTTTCCTAATTCAAGTTTTCAATTTGGCCAAATCGTAATTTGCAAGCGGTGAAAGTTCCATTTCCTTTATGTTTAGGGTCTCCTCCCCCTCCTAGGGTCAGACAGAAATTTGGAGAGTTTATGTGTTGCCAGAATCTAGGAGTAGACCCAAACCCTACTCCATTATGGTTGCCACTCTGTTGTCCCTTCGCCTTCATAGTATGTAGTCTAGTAAAGTCCTTTTCATCTCTGAGGTCCAAAGGTACTTTGTATGGGTATACGTGCCCTTGCAGCAGGATAACCCACAGAAGGGAGATTTCACCACAGATTTTTCCATTTACTTCTCTGGCTCTCACAGGCAGACATTCTACAAGTATATAAGCACATCGGAAGATGCTGGACACCAGTTTGTTACTCTTTTTTTTTTTTTTTTAAAGATTTTATTTATTTATTTGACAGAGAGAAATCACAAGTACACTGAGAGGCGAGCAGAGAGAGAGGAGGAAGCAGGCTCCCTGCTGAGCAGAGAGCCCGATGCGGGACTCGATCCCAGGACCCTGAGATCATGACCTGAGCCGAAGGCAGCGGCTTAACCCACTGAGCCACCCAGGCGCCCCAGTTTGTTACTCTTAAACAAACAAGGGCTCAAACAAGGAAAACAATCTTAAGACTTTTTGACTTCTCAGTCTCAGGAAGCTCTCCCTGTCATTTTGAATTAGGCCTCCATATCCTCCCTCCTTAACAACCCTCTCTGCCTTTTCCTCTAGTGCCTTTATCTTCTAAACCCAACATAGTCTTGGTAGGATAGAGTGTCTCTGAAGTGTCTTGAAAATGTCATTTCCCCCCCCCCCTGTTACGTGTTAGGAAGGGATAAAATCTGCCAAAGAAAGTGAGCCCCTAATCAGAACTATAACAATTGCAGAAGTGAAAATAACTCTCCGTTCTGTAAATCTCCTACAACAGTGAGGACACAATAAAGGTAGTTAATAACTCAAGAAACTGTCTCTTTTATCTATCTTCCATCTTTTATCTTAAATCACAATGTACTTAAAAAAATACAGCAAACAGCACACATAACAGTACAACTATTTCAATATAATGTAGAGAAATAAAGAAATTATAGTTTCTGGATTGACTTGTAAAGATAGTCTTCTTAATCAATGTTGCTTTCAACAGAAAGATAAAGATAATTCAGAGATGAAATAAAAAGCTGACAGCTCAAAAGTATCCAGTTTCTCGGCTTGAAATTGTTTCAATACTTGAAATTGTTTAAACTTGAGATATAACCATTAAGATCCCTAGGACTATGGCTATAGGTAAAAATAGGTAGTTGTTTGTTTGTTTGCTTGGCCAGTGAATAATAAAAATATTACTCACCCATCCTTTTTTGAAAAAGTTGGCTCTAATACTCTATTACTGGGTTGGGAAGACCACTTAAGAAAAAATAATGAAAATGACTACAGATACAGTGTGCCTGAAAAAGGAGAGATAATAGTAAATAATGAAATAAAACTAAAACAAAATGAAAACCAATCAGGCACAGTAAGGCAAACTTCACACATCCTAGGATTAAATTGAGCATTTTTTTTATTAAAAAGCAAACTGTTGACAAGAGTAGACAATTTTCATTTCAACCATTCCAATTCTAGTATATTATTAGTTAACGTACTCAGAATGCTTTGTATTAACTACATTTTTTTTTTTTTTTGGTCTCAGAATTCTCTTTTGTCCTCTATAAAAATGGAGATTGTAACACTCAAAAAACTCTTTGGGATCTGCAGACAAGAGCATTATGTAGCCATTAAGTATTAGCAATATCTATTAACATAGGACCATTTACATAGCTTCTATAAAAATCGCAAAGTTGAAAAAAATAAATGCCCTACTACTTAAAATGAAAGCCATGAGGAAAAAAATGGAAGCCTTCCGTAGAAATGGTAGTCTTCACGGTTTTGTATTGAATGGTGGACAGGATAGTAAATAAATAAATAAATAATCTGCCATGATTTCTCCTCCAAAAGTTTATAAAGGAACATGAGTTACTTTAGAATTTGTGGAAACAGTGTCTTACTTTCTGGAGATAATATGTATGTTATGTGTTATTCTATCAAAAGGTCACCATCCAAATTGGATTCAAACTATCTTTGACTTCAGTGAAAATTTATTTCATTCTATGGTATAGATTTAGTTGTCCTATTTTTATCATGAAAATGGTATGCTTATTTAAAATTTTAAATAGGATTTTTAACTGTGAACGTTATCTCTGTGTCTCAAGAAAACTACTGTATAAGTTTTTGGTGAAAACACAATGAGAAAATTAAATGTACACCACATCATGTCTTAGTCATCATATTTCTATGTTTAGAATTCCTTAATTTTTCCATTGTAGTTTTCCTTCCAATTTAAGTGAGATATCTGTCATTGTCCAGCAAAATCAGTATTAAGAAACCTCTGAGCACCATGGGCTTTGACATCAAGGGAGGATGTGAGAAAATAAGATTCCTAGTGTGTAGTAATAATATTCAGTAAAAGCACTCAGCAATCTTAAAAGAGTAAGGTCAATTCTAAGAGTGAAGATTCAACTAAGATGATCATACACTAAATTTTATAGCTCATAAAATAGTGATATTATTTTGTACTCATCAAAAAATGTATCAACATGTCTCCAGAATTAAATACTAACAATAACTGCTCTGTATTTCAAAGATCTAATTCAACTTGCTTTTCTCAGTATGATCTTGATTTTAAGGTTAAGCATAGGGCAGTTAAATTTGTAAGTGATGAATCCAATAAAACAATCTATTTCATTTCCCTAAATATCATCTTCCTCAAAAACTGCCTAGTCTAAAAAATTGGTAAAAACCTCAGGGGCTACAGGACTCTGATATCCAGACCTCAAACATGTCCTTCTTCCAACTGATCCTTGGCCATGTCTGATCAATGCACAGCTTTCATCGTGTCCTCATGGCTTTCTTAGGAAAGGCTTGTCTACAGGCATACTTCATTCAATTCATGAGGCCTCCTGGCTCTTACTCATAAGTGCTATGTGTAGAAATGCCACCATGAACAAAGACCTGAACTGGCAAAGAAGAATCCAGTCACAAATTAGCTCTATGACCCTAAGAAAATAGCTTTCCTGGTCCAGGGGTACTTAGATATAAAATGAACAGGTTGTACAGGTCAGTGGTTCCCAAAAATCAGTTCTGCTTCAGTAGTCCTTGAAAAGCTCCACAAAAATACAGGTATTTGGCTTTATCCCATATTATCATTATAGAAATCACCTGACCACAGGGCACAGAAATGTGCATTTTTTTAAAAAATAATTTTGGTGGGTTTTTTTAAAGATTTTTATTTATTTATTTGACAGACAGAGATTACAAGGCAGAGAGGCAAGCAGAGAGAGAGATTGGAGGAAGCAGGCTCCCCACTGAACAGATAGCCCAAAGTGGGGCTCTATCCCAGAACCCTGGGATCATGACCTGAGCCGAGGCAGAGGCTTTAACCCACTGAGCCACCCAGGCGGCCCAGAAATGTGTATTTTCTAGGACAGTAAAGATAAGCTTTGGATGTGGATTTGTAGATGATACTTAAAGCCTCTTTCATTTCAAAAATACTAAGAATACCAAAAAATACAAAAGAAATAGGATAACAGCTATACGTCTAAATTTTTATATCTTAAATGTATACATTTTTCCAGAACTTACTGCATTTTTAACAGATGCTTAGCCATGTACAATATTTGTTTTTATGTATAATATTTTATTTAATTAATCTCCCTATCCTATAAGAAGCGTTATTTTATGTGAGAGATATAACATGACCTATTTACCCAGATATATGTGGGTATAAGTGGTACAGCCAGTATTTAATCCCAAGGCTGTCTGACTATAAGACTTTGAGTTATTATTGTTATTGTTATTATTCTATTATTCCTATCATCACATACTGTCTCTCTATTTAGTTTGCTATAATATGTGATGGATAGTAAACCCAGCAGGAGAAGAGAAATCATAAAGATCAGAGCAGAAATCAATGAAATAGAAACCAAAAAAACCATAGAACAAATCAACAAAACTAGGAGCTGGTTCTTTGAAAGAATTAATAAAATTGATAAACCCCTGGCCAGACTTATCAAAAAGAAAAGAGAAAGGACCCCAAAAAATAAAATCATGAATTAAAGAGGAGAGATCACAACTAACACCAAATAAATGAAAACAATTATAAGAACATACTATGAGCAACTCTACGCCAACAAATTTGACAATCTGGAAGAAATGGATGCATTCCTAGAAACATATAAGCTACCACAAATGAAACAGGAAGAAATAGAAAGCCTGAACAGACCCATAACCAGTAAGGAGATTGAAACAGTCATCAAAAATCTC
>NC_081557.1:196106392-196112661 GCF_022355385.1 Mustela nigripes
ATAAATATTGTGAAAATGTCTATGCTACCTAAAGCAATCTACACATTTAATGCAATTCCTATCAAAGTACCATCCATGTTTTTCAATGAAATGGAACAAACAATTCTGAAATTTATTTGGAATCAGAAAAGACCTCGAATAGCCAAAGCAATATTGAAAAAGAAAGCCAAAGTTGGTGGCATCACAATTCCGGACTTCAAGCTCTATTACAAAGCTGTCATCATCAAGACAGCATGGTACTGGCACAAAAACAGACACATAGATCAATGGAACAGAATAGAAAGCCCAGAAATAAACCCTCAAATCTATGGTCAACTAATCTTCGACAAAGCAGGAAAGAATATCCAATGGAAAAAAGACAGCCTCTTCAATAAATGGTATTGGGAAAATTGGACAGCCACATGCAGAAAAATGAAATTGGACTATTTCCTTACACCACACATGAAAATAAACTCAAAATGGATGAAGGACCTCAATGTGAGAAAGGAAACCATCCAAATCCTTGAGAATACAGGCAGCAACCTCTTCAACCTCAGCCGCAGCAACATCTTCCTAGGAACATTGCCAAAAGCAAGGGAAGCAAGGGCAAAAATGAACTACTGGAATTTTATCAAGATAAAAAGCTTTTGCACAGCAAAGGAAACAGTTAACAAAACCAAAAGACAACTGACAGAATAGGAGAAGATATTTGCAAACAACATATCAGATAAAGGACTAGTGTCCAAAATCTATAAAGACCTTAGCAAACTCAACACCCAAAGAACAAATAATCCAACCAAGAAATGGGCAGAGGACATGAACAGACATTTCTGCAAAGACGACATCCAGATGGCCAACAGACACATGAAAAAGTGCTCCATATCACTCGGCATCAGGGAAATACAAATCAAAACCACAATGAGGTATCACCTCACACCAGTCAGAATGGCTAAAATTAACAAGTCAGGAAATGACAGATGCTGGCGAGGATGCAGAAAAATTGGAACCCTCCCACACTGTTGGTGGGAATGCAAGCTGGTGTAACCACTCTGGAAAACAGCATGGAGGTTACTCAAAACATTGAAAATAGAACAGCCCTATGACCCAGCAATTGCGCTACTGGGTATTTACCCTAAAGATACAAACATAGTGATCCGAAGGGGCACGTGCACCCAAATGTTTATAGCAGCAATGTCCACAATAGCCAAAGTATGGAAAGAACCTAGATGTCCATCAACAGATGAATGGATAAAGAAGAATTGGTATATGTACACAATGGAATACTATGCAGCCATCAAAAGAAATGGAAATGAAATCTTGCCATTTGCGACAACATTGATGGAACTAGCGCGTATCATTCTTAGCGAAATAAGTCAAGCAGAGAAAGACAACTCTCATATGATCTCCCTGGTATGACAAAGTAGTGATGCAACATGTGGGCTTAAGGGGGTAGGAGAAGAATAAATGAAACAAGATGGGATTGGGAGGGAGACAAACCATAAGTAACTCTTAATCTCACAAAACAAACTGAGGGTTGCTGGGGGGGGGGGGGGTTGGGAGAAGGGGAGTGGGATTATGGACATTGGGGAGGGTATGTGCTTTGGTGAGTGCTGTGAAGTGTGTAAACCTGGTGATTCAAAGACCTGTACCCCTGGGGATAAAAATATATTATATGTTTATAAAAAATAAAAAATTAAAAAAATATATGTGATGGATAGGTTTTGGGGAAGTACCAGAATTATTATTATATAAATTATGATAATAAATTCTTATTATGTATTATCTATTGTATTATCAAAATATCACTCTCAAAATGCCTACAACAAATAAGTATCTTGGTAAAAGGAAAAAAGGAAGGAAGAAAGGAAAAGAGGGAGGGGGGAATATTAAGTTGTTTATTAATACCTATAAAAAACTCAAAACATCTGCCTTACTGGAAAGTCAGTTTGACTCAACAACATAATGGCCCCCAAAACATTATCTCATTGTCAATTCATAAAGTGCCTAAGAGTATTAAGATAAATCAATTAAGGACAATTTAAATAAGGAATACAATAAAATTCTGAGTACAATAAATCTTCTGATGAAGATAATTCAGCCCAAGTATTAAACATTAGATAATTAATATCTAATATTTCAAATATATTTTCCAATGACGTCAGTTTTGGAGAACTGCGATAGGCTCTAAGTTTAAAACAGTAAACAAGGAAAAGCCTCTTCTATCAAAGAACCTAGAATATACAGAGTTAGATAAGGACAAATAGTAATGAAAGAAATGGACCGTCACAAGAAGGGTAATGGTGATATAAGGCATCTGACCCAATATCTTGGTATTTGCTGATAGCTTTTAAGGGGGGGATCCCTCCATCTTTGCTTTGCTTTGCCTCAGGGCAAGAATAACTACGTGCACCCTACTTTGGCACTGGTAGAAGATGCAAAATTCATGAAGTGTGAAAATTGTCAAACCGGTCCCACACTTTAACTCTAATGGAAACTGCAATCTACTTTCTTTTTTCTTGCTCTTTCAAACCATTTTCAGACCAGTTTGGAACCTTCCCCTACATACGCAGAGAAGCCCCACTGTATAAGTGATAAACCTTGCTCTGCCTTCTTAGTGTTTGTGTTATCATCAGTCTCACCATTCAAGCCAAATTTTTAGTAGACATTCATCTTATCTTCAAAGGATATCCCAAAGAGGGATACAGGAAGAGCTTTCCCAGAGCAGGTATTCTAACTATTACATGGGAAAAAAGTACAAAAAAAATACTTAGATAGAATTAATATTGCAACATTTTCTTTTGTCTGGAAACAAAGCCCCTAAAAAAAATACTCAAACAGTTCATTTCTTGCTAAAATCACCCAGAAATATAATTAGAAAAAAATCTATAATTGTATTGTACATTTGAGAATAATCCAATCCATACATTTGGTAATAAAGAGGCTTCTGGCAGTAAAGGCTACAGAAACAACCATCATGAGAATATGCCCTACCTATTGTGCAGAATTTTCTTAGGGCAACTTAAAAGGAAAGAGAATACAGATGTCTTCTCTCACACACTCTCCCTTACCATTGCCCTGTAATCCTCTGAATGATGGTAAATACTGCTTCCTCAGCATTTCACCTTGATGTACCTGGAAAGATAACATAATGGGCATTTGGAAAAAAGAGCTAAAAAGGATATAAAAATACTTAAAAATTTAGACCTTATTTTGGACTTATTTGGACTTATTTTGGACTATATATATTACCATAGAAAAAGTATTCCATATATTAAAGGCACTGAAATTAACATTTAAATAGCCTATTTGGGGGCACCTGAGTGGCTCAGTAGGTTAAAGCCTCTGCCTTGGGCTCAGGTCATGATCCCAGGGTTCTGGGATCAAACCCTACATCAAGCTCTCTGTTCTGCAGGGAGCCCGTTTCCCTCTTTCTCTCTGCCTGCCTCTCTGCCTACTTGTGATCTCTGTCAAATAAACAAATAAAATATTTTAAAAGTAAATAAATAAATAGCCTATTGGGAAAAATAAGTCAAAGAATATCTGCAATCCTAAAAAGGCATTTAAAAGGGATAGGTACTATGAAAAAACTGATGAAAATCAGAACACTCCTAGGCAATTTAGTGTAAATAAAATCAGAACCCCAAAATAACACAACAAAGCTGATAAGGGAGAAAAAAATCCCAGAAATAAATCCCAGAAATAAATGGTAGAAGCTTTCACTCAGCTAAGGAAGGGACTTGAATATGCATTTTAAAATGGGACTAGTGAGTTTCAGAAAGAATTCATGGGTGAAAATTGACTCCAAAATAAGTTCAGATCAAAAGTTTTATTTCAAAGTTATATTTTAAAATTCTATAAGCTTCTAAACAGATCATTTTTACCAGAAAGTGTTATAAAAAATATACTTACCTATGCAATTAAGTGTTAAAAGACAGATGGATATTTTAAAATAGAAAAGGACTTAGTCCTAGAACTCTTCCATCGGTCAAAGTACTGTTCAATTAAGTGGTCCTTTTCAGACTTAAAACTCTGAAAATATATACTGATCAGAGTCCTTTCTAAACAATTACTTGTAAATTTAACCAAGACAAATGGGGAGAATAATGCAAACTAAAGATTTTAAGACAGGGGAACACCTGGAACCAAAACAATAACAAATTAAAGCTAAGAAATTGTATAATTAAGAGTTACATCTAAATAATCATTAAAGCAACATTCTGCACAGGGCTAAATTCACAGCTATAAATTTGCTTTTTTGTGTGTTTGTGTATGTGTGTAATATATTAAGCCTGGGATGGAAGTTTTTCAAATCATAGGGGAAAAAAAATCAATAAAACTGAATATTTTTGATAAATAGTTTATAAATAACTTAAGTTCTGTTTTTTGTTTTTTGTTGTTGTTTTTGTTTGTTTGTTTTCCAAAAAGCCGGGAGGGAAATAACATAATCTCCTTTTGTTGAACTCAGATGGAGAAATAAAATAAATTAAACAATATATGAATAATATGGATGTCTTACTAAAAATGTGTGAGTTAACAAAATAAAGAAGAATAGAAGGGGCTGCCTAGGTGGTTCAGTTAAGAGACTGATTTGTGATTTCAGCTCAGGTCATGATCTCAGGTCATGAGATTGAGCCCTGAATTGGGCTCCATGCTCAGTTAGGAGTCTGCTTGAGATTCTCTCTCTCCCTCTACTTCTTCCTCTGCCCCTCCTCCCACTTGTGTGCAGGCATGCACACACTCTCTTTTCTCTCTAAAATTTAAAAAAAAAATTGAAAATCAAAAAAATAAAGAAAGAAAGAAAAAGAATAGATGACTGAGCTAATACTAAGGAGAAAACCCTGAAAATATTTTCAACCACCCCAAAACACTAACAGACATAAAGTCTTTATGGTAAAAATCTATGAAATATTTGAGGCATACGTTAAAAAATATTAATTTTTACAACAACATTAGCTTTTGTAAAAGCTAGAATAAGCTTAGCCAATATTGGAATGAATTCTAATTCATCAGTAGGAAATAAGGTAATGAGTTTTGTGTATGGGTAGGTTTTTTGTTTTAACATATTCTTTTCTTAAGAATAGAAAATGATATATTAATGAATGTAATCTGATCCATAATATCTTTGGCCAATGTTACAAATATTATTTGCCTCATAAATTAGCTCCCTATAATCTGCACTTGCCAAGGCACTAAAATGAGCACACTTTTTCAGGTTATTATCAAAGTAGACAGAGAAGACCAACAGATAGACCAGGAAATGCCAACAGTTTCAAAAGAAGGATGCATGAAACATTGGAAATTAAAAGAAATTGGCACAAACTTGATGAAGATAGTAACTGAAAAGTTTATAGTGGATGGCAAGTGTGAAATTGTGACACATATACTGAATTCTGTCTCTATTGCCCTCTCTCCCCAATCCATCTGCTTCATCTTGGAAAACTTCTTAAAAGTTTCTAGTCTATGAAACTTCTAATTTTAATAGGTGTTACAATATTTCCCCCTTACTCATTACATCTCACATTTTATTAAGTTTAATAAAAACAAATTAATATCATGGGAATATTGCCACAGTTTATATGTTCACAGGAACCCATACTAGCTTCTTCTAATTAAACTGTTTCTTAAAGTAGTGGTTTAAATAACATCTGTTATAGCATTTGTTCATATGATTTGCTACATCTTAATTAAAATAATATTTGTATAACTTTTATTTGATAGTTTATGTTTGGTCTTTTTATTTCTTATTTATAAGCTCATTCATAAGATAATATATTTCCCTGCATTTTCCTTCAACTCCAGTTACAAGATTCCTTTCAGTTTATTTATTTGATCTTGAGAAAAGTATATAATTAAAAAGTAATGGTTCACAGAGATGGCTTCAATATTCTTTTTCTTAACCAGGTATTAGTGCCCTGAGGGACCCAGTATTAACCTACTCCACTATTTTTTATTGCTATGTTTTTGGTAAACAAGTATATTCACCATTACATTTATATAGTAACATAACTATGATCTTTCTCCTTTTACTACTTAAGATATTAAATAATATTAAATAAAAGCACATCTTAATTTACTTAGAGTACATGTTATTTCATTTTAAATATTATCATATACCTCATGCTCCATATATAACTAACTTTCATAAAATGTATATGCTTGTCACAGAAAAATTTTATCTAATTTTCTTTCTTTTTTTTTTTAAATTTTTTATTTTTTATAAACATATATTTTTATCCCCAGGGGTACAGGTCTGTGAATCACCAGGTTTACACACTTCACAGCACTCACCA
>NC_081557.1:196113061-196228810 GCF_022355385.1 Mustela nigripes
TCCTGGCTCAGTTGTGGTAGTTTATATGTTTCTAGGAATGCATCCATTTCTTCCAGATTGTCAAATTTATTGCCGTAGAGTTGCTCATAGTATGTTCTTATAATAGGAGAGATCACAACTAACACCAAAGAAATACAAACTATTATAATTTTCTAAATATAAATGAAATATCTTCTATTATTTGAGTATTTTAACTCTTCATATTTACCTAATTATTATCATCAGTGTATTTCTCTTAAACTGACAATTCATCCTTAGAAGTCCAAACTCTTATATTTGTTGCATGAAACCTACTTCTCATATTGTATGCCTCTCTTATATCAGCTTTTTCACCTGGGTAACTAAGTTTGAAAATCCTAACTCATGTTTGACACTTCTCCCTCTTCAGTCCCACATCCAATCTCTCATCAAATTATTTTATCATTTTTGAAGCTTTACATTCAATTTATATTCTTAGTTACTAATCTATGTTTTTCTGAAGATGTTTACTATTAATCATTAATAATATCTCCTTCTCAAATAAGACCAAACAAAAACAAAACAAAAAACAAACAACTTAGTATATTTTAATTTTCATCTAATATCACTTCTACACTATTATTTATCATGTTGCTATCTTCTCAAATTTTTGAGCTTTTTTCAAATTTTTAAAAAGTTAAAATATCATCTATTTATAGTTATTAATGTTTATAATAATTCCAATTTTTATTATTACTTCTTAAGTCCCATTGTTGCCTTCTGAATAATTCTTACAAAGTGATTGATAGGCTATTTATGGTAAACCCTTGTGTTTAAAAATACCTTTCTTTCACACTCACTGTTGAATGATAGTTTGACTAGGTATAGAATTCTAGGTTGATGGTTATTTTCCTACAGCATATGAAAACACTGCATCATTGCTGCTGTGCGTGCAATGCTACTGAGAAATCTAAATGAAAACTATGGGTTAAGTATCCTTGTTTTCATATAATTTTTAAAATTTTCTCTTTATCCTTGATGTTAAAAATTTCAGTGGAAGAATGTGCTTGCTTTACTATTTTTGTACTTCATTCTACATAGCACTTAGTACTGTGCATGTGTGTATGTGTTTACTCTAAAGACATAGCTTTCTTTCTCAAGTCTGAGAAATAATTAGCCATTTAAAAGAGTTAACTTTGTATTAAATTAAAACAAAGCGCAGAAAAGTACATGAAATGCTTTTGTCCCCAATTCCCCGAAATTCATATATTTAAGCACTGACCCACAGTGTGGGTCTATTTCAAGATGGGGCCTTTAAGGAGGCAGTATTTTTTAAAGCTAAATTATACTATAGTATCACAGTGATCTCACTGACAGTTTCTTCAACCCAGCACACCATTCTGTGTCTAGTACTTGTCTGCTAACAATCTGATAATGTAACTCAGTTTCAAAATCCATCAGTAATTTCAAAATTTAAGATAAAAGTCTAAATTATCAGTGTGTATGTCAGAAGTTACATCTTTTAGAAAAACTGTGACTTTTTTTTTTTTTTTTTACAGCTGTAAGGCACATGCTTGCTCAGCATAGATATTGTATTTCCTACCAAACATCTCTGAAATTATGTAGCTAGTAGATAAAGTTTGAAACAATGAAATGTGATCAAAAGTATCACATGGAAGCTTCAGGTAGATTTTCTTTAAAAATGATTGATGCATGCTCCTTGCTCCTGTTTTACTGACCCTTACAACCTTCATGATGGCCAGAACATCAGTATGTTGTCCTTAATAAAAATAAGACGACTGGTATTCTATCAACTATCCAGGATGAAGGCAAGTACTGTGCTTTGCAATGAAGTGTTGGAATAAGCCCAGGGCTCTCAGGACAAAACCAATATACTATCCCTCGACTATCTCCAGACTTTTAGTATATGAAACAGGAATAAAAATCTGGTAAAACACTGGTAAATTTGGGCCTCTTTTATCTGCAACTGAAATAATATTAGAATCCATTCCTCAACTCCAAATTATTACCTTGATTTATTCAGAACTCTTATTACCATTTACATATTCACTTATTATAACAATCTCCCTGCATTGCAATTATTTTATATGACTTTCTTCTAGTTTATGTGCTCAAAATATTATGAGAAGTTGAAGTACATTTTAATAATTAATATTTTATTTACTTGGCATTTCATATATTTAAATGTATTTCTTCATTCATTTAAGCACTTATTGAATGTCAGGCACTACAATAAATATGAGGGCTAAAGAGATAAATATTACACAGCTTATTTTTTTATTATCTAGCTTAATCCTTTATAAATAAAAGGTGTTAAGAGATCTTAATTGCATGAATAAATCATATAAACTCCTCAAAGAATTATGATGTTGGTTAGTGCAACCGATTTATACTAAGCTAAAGACTGTTCAGTTTAGTTGGTAGAATGTGAAAGGTAACCTTAGCCAAATTAGTGTACCTTGACTCAACTCAAAATCAGAGACCAAGTCAAAATCAGAGAATGAAAACTTTTCAGCCATCTTCAGTACTGTCCAAAGCCAGTTAAAACATTTAGGTGAACTTAATTGTAACTGCTGTGATATGTTTCCAAAAGAAGATAGTACAAAATAAAATACAAACATTTACATAAAGTTTAAATTGATATATCACCAAACTAATTTCAATTTCAAGGAAAGAAGTAAAGAGATATAAGTGACAATCTTATAAAAATGTTAAAATTTTTTACCAAAATACTAATTCATATAGTTAAAATTAATTAAAAAATTTTAATGTATGAGCTTTTACACAATTCTCACCTTAGAATATATCCCTTATAAACTATGTGTTGTTAACATTTTAAAAAATAGGTATATCCCCATTCAAAAATATTACATTGGTCCTCTATCATAAGTTGGATACCCATGAGAAAGTTTGGTTTGCATAAGAAAGATAACACACTGTTATGATTTGATGGGGCTAAGCAAAGCAGTTTCTGAATATTATCTGACTTAAACATCAGCTAAAAAAAATATTTTGTGATCAAAAAAGTAAATTTAAGAGATTATGGCATAAAATCATGATTAGGTCATTAGTAATTAGTGGATTGTAAATGATGAACCTTCACAACCTTATGGTTAGGTATGAATACAATTATTTATATATATTTAAGTCCAGGTAAAATGCAGGAAAGAAGACAGAACTAGTTCATTAATGCAGGAATCTTTTGTTTCTCACTGTGTGTGTGTGTGTGTGTGTGTGTGTGTGTGTTAATATTTATTTATTTATTTGAGAAGGAGGGGAAGGGCAAAGGGAGAGGAAGAGAGAGTGATAAGCAGACTCCCCACTGAGTGCAGAGCCCTATGCAGGGCAGATCTCACCAGCCTGAGATCACAACCTGAGCCAAAACCAATACTTGGACACTTAAAGGCTGTCACCCAGGACCCCAAGGCAGGAATCTTTTGAACACCTACAAAATAGCAAGATCATACTATGAAACTGAGTAAGAGAATTCCATGAGACTAAATGGGAAAGGAAGTCTTTGGAGTTTAAAAAAAAAAAGAGAGAGAGAGAGAGGAAAAGAGAATAAAAAGAAATAAAAAAGGAAAAAAGGCAGGATTCTCAGAACAGAAAAGCAAATTTGCAGCTATTATGGGAATGGCATTATCTTTCTCCTTTGCACTCTTTATTATTTAGAGGGCTATTTATCATTAAGAAAACTTGATTAAATATTTTGAATTATTGTAAATACTTTACACACAGAACCATACAATTTTTTTTAATTTTTTTATTTTTTTATAAACATGTATTTTTATCCCCAGGGGTACCTGTGAATCTCCAGGTTTAAACAATTTAAAAATAACTTTCATCTACATTATCTCATCTGATTCTCTTCACAACCTAAACAAGGCCACTTAACAATATTTAGGTAAGCACCAAGGTTAATGAGTTAACCTCCATTTTACATAGCAAATTATGATGAGTCTAATAAATAGTTTATAATTACTGACTCACTAAACATTGTTATTAAGATCATATTACCATACCCATTAGAAATGAAGTTTAATATTAATTGCAATTTAGGTTATCTTTGAAACTTACAGTTTCCTAATGTTTAAGATTATTCCAAAATATCACAATAATTCAGATGTTTGGGGAAGATTTATGGAAAAAGTAGTTATCAAGGGCAAGCATGTAAATGTAGTATCAGTGAAAATGAGTTAATGAAGTGAGAATGCTCACTTTTAACAGTGGAAAAACACAATGAAAAGAAATACACTTTCATAGAGCAGAGAGAGTGAGATAAGGAGTGGGCTGAAATGTGAGAATAGCCGTAGGAGGGGGAAAGTAGAGGATATTTTAAAAATAAAAGTTGTCTGAACTTGATGTAAAGGCAGGGAAGAGTGTAATGTGAGATGTGAAATTTTAGATACTGGAAATCTCAGTTTATTTATCAGCCAGGTACCACTCTGCTAGCAGGAGAGCTGGAATTCTCAGTTTTCTTTTAAAAGTTAAAGCCTTTGAGGTTTTTTTTTTTTTTTTTTTTAAATTATGGATTAGAGTTGAGTGAGAATATTTATAACTACATAGAACTGTTTCAGTCATTTTCCCATATTTTATTTTGGATGAAACTAAGTTTTCATGAACAACTACCATAAGTAATTCTTTCGCAACTAAGTGACTTTGTGGGGGATAAGGGAGATAGAGACTCTTGTCTTATCGCATATCTGTTAATTTTTAATCAGTTTGCTCCGATTTATTGTAATAGATAACCTCCAAAATTACTACTTTAATATCGAAGAAACACTACCTAACATAAAGCTCATATTTAAAGAGCATCATTGAAATTTTCCCAGAGAGCATAGTGGAATACCTTGTCAAATTCAGTTTTCATGAAACATATATTATTGGCTATAACTAATCAATTATCCAAACGGCAAATATTTGTGAGGCAATATACTGTAGTAACAAATGATAGGAAGAGTAATACAATCTGGCAGATCTGGATTTAAATCTCATCTCTGGCACATTTTAGCAGTATAAACTTTAGCAATTTCTCTATGCTGAAGTTTTAACCAGTCATCAAATGATTTCTATCTAAAACAAATGATTTCATCTGAAACGAAGCCTATAGAAGTCTCTCAATAAAGGGAACAATTCTTCTTAGCAATCAAGGCAAGAATGAAATAAAATGCATCTCTTTCATCATATTGTACTTAGGGTCTTGCTTTTTCCAAAAGGATAAGAAAGAAAAAAGTGGGATATTAAGTAAATTATATATCTAATATTAATATTAATATTGGGTATCAAAGAAATACTAGATATTAAATTAATTTGATGATCATTTATAATCTTCCCCAGTTTTGTTACTTGGATTGGTCTGGTGATGAATGTTATCTTTGCTCTCCTCACATTCTCCACTTGCCCCACTTGGGCTAGCCAAGGTGGTTTCTCACAATATGAGAAACTCTTCTGGACACGTCAAATGAGATGAGACTATCATTACCACATTAGGAAACACGATAATCCAATCTTTTATTTACTACTGAATGCCCAAAGGATCACTTGGAACAAGTAATAACCAGGAAAATTTACAGTAAAATCATATTTAATACTACCTAGATACAAAGTAACTACCATATACATCCCCAGAATCATTTTACCTTCCTAGGCTGGCTATATGAATAAGTTTTAAATAAACTGCTAATTATAAACTCTTCATGTGTTTAGAATCTCCATTAATTCACTATCTTTCTTTGTAATGATGCTGACTTTGTTCCTTTTTGGGGAACTCCTGTAGTATAAGTTGCAGCTGTGGAGTAAAACAGGGTTAACAATTTCCCTGACCCTCACTGTAAACACATCCTCAACACACACACACACACACACACACACACACACGCACACACAAATGGAATTAAAAAACAACATCAAATCAACCATAAAGGATTCCACTACAGGGGGGGAAAAAAGCAATTATATAGTAACTATGCAATTTACAGAATGTTTCAGAATTGCATAAAACTGCTAATTATCTCTCAAAGCTTTTGACACACTTTCTTGATGGTTAGGTCAAACCCACCATTATTACCAGGCTCTGCCTTCCCGTGAAATCTCCTCTCTCCACAAACATTTCAAGGCAGGCCTTGCCTCCACAATCATTACCCCAATAGTCTTAACATCGCACGTGGGAATGGAATGAAGTCTAAGCTACACTCACATTAGGATAACAAGAAGGTGTCATCATCGTGTAGAATGACTCATTGTGCATTGCAGTATATTTATACTAGCAGAGCCCTTGTTTCTTGAACATGTTTAATTTACAGAGAAATACTGAAAATTTTATAGATAAGTAGAAAATATTGACTTGGAAAATCCCAGGGTCTTATTTTCAGAGCACTTGTTCAGTGTAGTAGGAATTATATCTATTCAAATGACATACTTGGAAGAATTCTGTTCATTAAGACCCATATAAATAAAGCAGAAGGAACACAAACATTTCTTCCAAATAATTCTATAGCATTGCAAAACCTTCAGGGAAACTTGTTATCAAGAGACCCCAAAATAAAGTGGCTTTAATATGATGAAAACTTATTATTTTCTCAAGTATCAGTCTCGATGTGAATAGTCCAGGTTGGCATGGCTGCCCTTTATACATAACTTCTGAGTTCTTCCATCCATCACCATTTGCAGGTAATAGAAAGGACAAAGAAAGTAACTGGAGAATAAGCAATTTCTTTTCAAGCATGTGGCATGTTAATAACATACATCATTTCTTTTCATATTCTTTTGTAGACAAATTAACCACATGACTGCATCCAGCTGCATGGGAGACAGGGAAATGTAAACTATATCTGGGTGGCCATGTACTCTGCTAACACACAGGGGTTCTCTCCCCAAAAGGAGGAAGGTGTGAAATAATACAAAGAATATTTAGCTTTCTCTGAAACACTCACCGTACTTAGAAACATGACTTATATTCAGAATTGAGAAAAAGTGTACATGTGTTTGTGCACATGCATGTGTGTGTGTGTATGATCTCTATCATACATCGGACATAAAATAAAATAAATTTAAAAAAATACATAATATTCATTTACCTCTCTACCTAACATGAGATGGTTTAGACTGTGTTTCTTGGAAACAGATTCTGACCAGAGTATCTATGTGGAGGGAGTTATTGAGTAGTGGCCTCAGAAACAACTCTAAATGGGGAAGAGTGGTAGGATTTGGCAGAAATAAAATTTGATTTGTGATGTAGTACCATAGACAACTTAGTTAGACCTCAGGAAGTTTTGAAGCCAGGGAGATCCTTCAGAGTTTGACTTACATGAGACAAGGACTGCACCTTTGCACCCCATAACAACCAAACACTGGATGTGGCTAAAGCCCCAAGGAGGGACATTCCATGGTCAAGTCAACCCATATGGGCTAATGTAATTTGTATAGAGTATGACTTAATCAGTTTGGGCTGCTATAAAAAAGTGTTATAGCACTATAAGCACTGGATAGCTTATAAAGAACAGAAATTTATTGCTCATAGTTCTGGAGGCTGGAAGCCTGATCTCATGGTGAGGACCTTCTTTTGGGTTGCAGACTGCTGACTTCTAGAGAGCAGAGAGGAAAAGTATGCTCTCCCATCATTCTTATAAGAGTGTTAATTTCATTCACAATAGAGTCTTTAATTCATAGTGCCCAATGATGGCATTGCTCTGTACTATAGACATTTGCCCCAATTTAAGTTTAGAAATTACCAGTTTCAGTAATAGCTGAATCACTAGTTTTCAAAATAGCTATTCAAAATTTTAATTAAAGTTCTGTTGCATGGTTAAAAAAAAAATGGGGCTCCTGGTGGCTCAGTTAGTTAAGCATCTGCCTTCAGTTCAGGTCATGATCTCAGGGTTTTGGGATTGAGCCCCACTTTGGGCTCCCTGTTGAGCATGGAGTCTGCTTCTTCCTCTTCCCACTGCTCTTGCTTTCTCTCTCACTTTCTCTCTTAAATAAAATAAATAAAATCTTTTTTTTTTTAAATACCATCATTGAGCACTACGAATTCAAGGCTCCATTCCCATGTCTTCATATAATCCTAATTACTTCCCAAAGTCCCAAGTTCCTAATACCCTTACATTGGGGAGTAGGATTTCAACATAGGAATTTTAGAGGAATTTAAACTTTCAGTCTTTCAGGTATGAGCCATCAGTCACTGAGATCTAACAAGTCAGTGTATTTTTCCTTGTATTTTTCTTTTGTGATCTAATAGATCACCACAAACCTAGTGGCTTAAAAGAACCCATTTATGATCTCACAGTTCTGTACATCAGAAGTGAAGACAGGCTCAGCCAGATTCTCTGCTCAGAATCCCACAAAGCTGAAATTGAGGTCAAATGGGTTTTTGTTTGGAGGCCCTAGAGAAGAATCCACTTGCAAGCACTTTCAGGTTGTTGGAAGAATTCAACAAGAATTTGTGGTTATAGGACTAAGATCCTTGTTTCCTTGTTTTTTAGAGCTCATGCTCACATTCTATGCCTCTTGGCTTTCTCCATTTTCAAGCCAGCAGTGTTGCATCAAATCCTTCCCACAGAAAGCCTCTCTCTGGTTTCTACAGTCAACCAGGGAAAAATATCCATTTTCAAAGGGCTCATATAATTAGGTTAGTTAGGCCCATCCAGATAATCTCCATATATTGAGTCGACCAACTAGTAATGTTGATTACATCTATAAAATCTCTTTTCTATATAATGTCTATCTATTCATGTCCCTATCAATGGAAATAATACCAAGGAATGGAGATAATGGTGCAATCTTAGAATTCTGCCTACCATAATCCTGAAGAGATCTTCTGGGCAATTATATGACAACACCCACCATGTCAAAGCAATGAATATTTATAGTAATATTCACCTTACAGGAATATGCCATCTGCAACCCAGGGAGACCTACTGAATATATTTTCATATCCTGTTTCTCCTCCCTAAATCACATATATTTTCAGTTTCTGTTAAATTTAAGTAGTGTACTTTTCTTCCTTATTTTATATACATATAAAACTTATAAAGTCATAACATGGATAAAAATACAAAATCACAGGTTGCCTGGGTTTCTCAGGTGGTTAAATATCTGAATCTTGATCTTGGCTAAGGCATTAATCTCAGGGTCTTGAGTTCAAGCCCTGCATTGGGCTTTACACTGGGCATAGAAACTACTTAAAAAAAAAAAAAAAAAAAAAAAAAGGACCCAATCATTAGTATAAAACTGAATTGTTTTCTCTTATTTTTAACTCGTTTTATCTTGTTTTGTCATTCTGGTTCCTTGAAAACCTTTTCCATTTATTCCTGGAACTAAATAGGGTACAAGTATATATCAAAAATATATTGAATGGATAAAAATATATTATACATACTAAATAACTGAATTTTATATCAGGACTGAAGGGTATAAATATCCCCATATTTATCAGATTGCACACATTTTTCTAAAACTCACAGATAGAGGAGACTGTAAAACTCTGGGGGATTAAAAATGATATATACATCCACAGACTATAGCTCATGAGTCCAGAAAAGCAGTGTGCAACCTTAAACCTTAGGCTGCTGGACTGGGTGGATGTAAGAATTATTCAAGAGGGTCTTATAATGCTGCTCTCTGTTCTGGAATCATTCTTGGTGCATAATGAACATTGAAAAAGGAACAGTATATGAGAGAGGAGGTGGTGAGAACTAAAAAGCCAGAAGGCAAAAATTGGAGCAATATAGAAAAAATGGTTTCATTGATATTCTGGGATTGATATATGTGGATGATTTGTGTATACATGCTCCCCTAACGTATGTGTCATTGTACCACAGACTAGAAGGGGTAAATCTAGAATAACTTAGATGCAACCACCAAATATCTTGGGACAGGTTCCAACTTTTTCTTCTTCCTCCCCTGGAAGCGATGCCATTAAATAATGTTATGAAGAAGATTGATGTTCATATCCTTTTCCTTCCCCATTCATTCCTTTCTGGAAATTGGAGTATGTTATTAGCTTATACAAAGAGCAAAGGATGTGTTCATTAGATTTGTCTCTTATCTCTCTCTCTCTGTGTCAAATAAATAATTAAAATCTTTTTAAAAGGAGGAGGTGGAGCCTGGGTGGCACAATTGGTTCAGCACCTGCCTTCTGCTCAGGTCATAATCCCAGAGTCTTGGGATCAAGCCCCATGGTGGGCTCCCTGCTTGGCAGGAAGTCTGCTCCTCCCTCTCCTTCTTCCTGCTGCTCCCCTTCTTTGTGCTCTCTCTCTCTCTCTCTGTCAAATAAATAAATAAAATCTTAAAAAAAATTGCATCTGAGCATCTCTTTAAAATATGTATATTTACTCAGGGAGAACAAAACAAATAGTTCTTTTTAAACTTCTTTGTTTTCTGAGGGAACCATGAAGAGTAATTGTATTAACATTAATTAGCTTTAACACCTACATTCCACTTTTGTAATTTTTAAAATGTTATATAATACTTCAATACCACTTTGAATATGTCTAGTATATCTTGAAATGATCTCAGTACTTGTCTCTTTTTCTGGTATGGTCATCTGAAAGCAATTTTAAAATCAGAAAATATACAAATCCGTTTTATTCTCAAAGCCTGCCATAGGAATAGCAATAGCTTTCCCACTCCTACAATTACTAGTATATACCCCCTGGAAATACCTGCACTAACAAGTGGTTTGTTACTACAATTCCCTCCCTGTTTCTACTCTTATTGATATTAAACTCTTGATCGAGTCATGTAAACATTTAACAAAAAGATGCATAATGAAAGCAGATATATTAGGGAAATTCACAGGCAGAAGCCCAGTAAGGGCAAGTTGTACCTAGTCTTTCATCTCTCATTATCTCATACAGAGATAGCTTGGGCTTATCCTCTGGAAAATAAACTTAATTTTCTGCCACTTAGCAAATTTATAGGAGAAATTAATATCAGCACCTGACCATTAAAACCCCCAGAACTGGGCAGCCTAAGCTACAGCCTGATTTCCAACATCACTTTCTGACTGAATGAACACATTCATCACTGATGAATCAGGAGCCATCACTGGCTCCATCTGAAGGCCTTTCTACCCTCTCTGCCAAGTCAATTTTCTTTCCCCCAGGTTTATTGAAGTGCAATTGACATATAACATGTTATAAGTTTAAGGTATACAATCTGTTGATTTGACACAATCATATATATACAATATATACACACACACATATATTACATATATAACAATATAATTACTGTGATTGCATCAGCTAACACCTCCAACACCTCCATCACATCACATAATTACCATCTCTTTTTTGTGGTGAGAAACTTTAAGATTTACCCTCTTAGTAACTTTCAAGTTATAATACATAAAATAAAGCTCATAAAGAAAACACTATCAGGGCCATCCATCAGGAACATATGCTTAATCTCTTCATAAGTGAAAGAAAAAAAGGATTAAACAGACATTTCCATAGAACACATCAAATCCAATAGCACTAAAATCTCCATTCTGAAATTTGGATATAGGTAGACTATTAGATGATGTAGGAAATTATTAATTTTGTTACTGCAAATGACATTGTTAAAGAGGAAAACATCCTTAATTTTAGTGATGCATACTGACATATTTAAGGATAAATTATGTTAAAATGCTTCAGCAAAACAAATAAATAAATAACCAACTAATTTGGCAACTTAAATAGTTGTTTAATTAGGTAAAAGATATATGTATGTTTGTTATGATTGTCTCCACTCTTCAAAATATTTAACAAAATGAATTTTAAATTATCCCCATTCTTGTGTGATCATTGTACATTTTCATAAAACTCAATCAGTAGAGAACAAAATATCTGAAGTGGCAAGCAAATTACTTGTTCTAGGATCCTTTTTACCATTTTAATCTGTTTCAATTGGTAGCTTCTCTTTAACCTTTTATAAAAGTTACTAAGAGGGTAAATCTTAAACTATTTTGAACTATTTTCTAGTTCAAACACTTGAACCATCTACTCTAAATTGTTATTTTACTCCTTCCTCTCTTTCTTCCTTTCATCATCTATTTTCCATATACATATGTGATAATTGTGATTAACATGTTACTGCACTTTGGGGGAAGGTATTTAATTATTCCCTATCCACTAATATTGTGGCACAATTAGTATAGAAGATACTAGAATTTTTATTTCCATTTATTTATTTATTTATTTATTCATTATTCCTTTCATTTCCTTATATACCTTTCCTGTGAAAAGTATAAAAAGAATTAAACTTGTTTTAAGTCTTAAATCTATAAAAAACAAGTAAAATGTACATATACACACACATAAGAACTTATATAATGATTCAATGCAATGTGTAACTACATAATGGATAATATGTGTAAGTAAACTTTTAGCTATCATAACTATCATAAAATAAGTAGCACAATAATTACTGAGAGATTTGACATTTGGCATATACTATTTGAATCATTTGTATTTGTATTTCCCACAATACATGAAGAAAAGTTGAGAGAATTATTCAAGGAGTTCCCAATCATTCAACTTAGGTGTAACATTAAAAAAATACCATAACTATAAAAAACAGTTACACAAGAATTCAGATTCCAGCTAACTCTTCCTTTGCAGACAAATAACAATGTGCTTTGAATGGCAAAAGCCATTTCTCCTTCTTACAACTTTTACTTTCATTATAAGTCAAACTGAAGTATTCATCCTCAGCAGCCTGAATGAAGAGGGAGAAGAAAAAGGGGGGAAAAACAACAACAACAACAAAAAAAAAAACCTAATTAAAAAAAATCAATTAGCATCTTGAATTTTTCACAAATTCAATAAAATGCATACTAATCCACTGTGAAATAGAGAATCTACTTGGTCAACATTCTCTAATAATGACTCTAAATATATAAGAATATCTTCACATCAATTTTTCTCTTTTTCAGCTCTCTTTATTCTCAATACAAAGTGACTTCTTTTTCTTTTTAAGATTTAGTATGTCAACCACAGCCTGATCCATTACACAAAGATGCCTGGTTACTTGAAAGACTTTGATACATCTGTGCTATTCCCTGTGTGCTGACATATGTCTACTTGCAACAGAGAAAAGAAACTTCAAGGATGAGCTCCACTCATTTCAGTAATTGGTATTCCAGCCTGCTGGTTCAGATGGATTATTGTTAGTGAGATAGGCAGCTAACATTAATGTCAAATTAACATAAACTATAAGGATGATAGTATGCTGGAATTTGCATAATTTTCATCAGAATCTAAAGGCTTTTGAAATTGATTCTCAAGGACTAATAAAGACATATTAGTTTACTTACTCTAACATTTTTGAGACATTATTTAAAATGTCACATTCTAATTTTAAGTCAGTGATCTGCAACTTAGGATAATGGACAATATATGAATTTTAGACACAAATTAAATAATTTATGTGAAAATATGAACCCACAAAGTTATTAATCAGCCTCTGTCAAAAGAACACCATTTCTTTGATTTTTATAAAAATACATAATTGTACTCAAATTCAATCCTATGTTAATTTTATTTCAGGAATTCTTTGTGAGCATTCTTAGGTGCCTTAACGCTGTCTGTTCAGTAATTCGAAGTCAAATGTCAATGACTCTATTTCAGTCTTTTAAAAAAAAAATCTCATATGAGTGATTCATTCCAAGAGAAAAAAAAATTGAGAAAGTTAAGTGTTTATATTTTTAATTTTTTTCTATTATGTCAAAACACAGAAACACATGGAGAAGACATATGGCATATAAGCATAGAATGTGCCCAACCCTGGCCTGTTTGGCTCTGGAGTCGTTCCTCTGAACAGATTAACACTTATCAACTGTGAAGTTGAAATATGAGTTTCTCAAAGCACAGAAACTTATTTCCTTTTAGATGTCCTGCCTGTTTGAATTCTGCATTCCCTAAGTATCTTCCATTTGAAATTTATTTTGCTAACCCAAAACGGAAGGTTATTACTACACCTAGAACTATTTAAAGCATCATTATACCAAATAAAAAAAAAACTATACCATGGTTTTGAAAATGCCCCTTTCCTTTTTTGTCACATCTCTTTCAGCCAACATCTTGAAGATAATCATAGTTGCTCAAAATGGGGAAGAAGATTTCATATTCCATATACTCTGGTATACTATAACTCATTATTACAAATACATGTTTAAGATTTCATCAATTCAATATATGTGTTATGTACCTAAGGAGAGTTTTGTCTTTCCTTGAACTACTGAAGGAAGGGAAAAACTTAAGATACATGAAAGTTTTATACAATGCAATCAAGAAAACCAATGAGTATTGGAGAGTTAGAACACAACACAACTAGACATCATATTATTGATAGTTATTAGCTATTACAAATATTTATTATTAATGATTTTTAAAAAACCCAAGAGCTTATA
This sequence comes from Mustela nigripes, assembly GCF_022355385.1. Lineage (NCBI taxonomy): Eukaryota > Metazoa > Chordata > Mammalia > Carnivora > Mustelidae > Mustela > Mustela nigripes. The sequence continues at coordinate 196,127,436 of NC_081557.1, forward strand.
AAGGCATAGCTGAAAGTAATACCATTTAACTGAAATACTTCCAGGACAAATTCTTTGGCTATACAAAAAAAGCATTTCAGTCTTAACTCTTCAGTTTGATGACTGTAAAACCCTGACAGGCCATATATTGTTTTCTGATCCTTCATTATAAAAAAGGATGAAAGAACTCACCTTGCTTACTTTCCAGAAGCATTGGAGACCTCTGGAAATAATAATTTTCCATTCCTCATTCTGATATTGCACACACATACTCCACTGTTAATGAGAGAAGCAAGCAGATCTAATTCACAGAAAGGCAGGCAGGGCAGAGCCTAAGATACCAGACAAGACCAGCAGAAGTATCCTTTCTGAAAGGTAGGGGCTGTCCCTGGAAAGAAAATTTATATTTATTGTTTTTAGTAATTGTGCTACACATAATAATGCGAAAAGTAAGTAACTTCAGTAAGAGTGTGAGCAGAAGCTTGTATTAAACATTTTGGTTCAATGAAATATGGAAGGCAAGGCCAAACACATATGCAGAATACCCATTTTTATAAGAAGCTATTCAAAGGTATAGCAAGAAAAATAATGCTATCAAGTAAAAATGGGGAAGGTGGAGAAGGAATATGAAAACTTGCTAAATTTTTCAATTATTAAGAAGCTAATAGAAAATGTTTAAAATAAAATATATATAAATCTTCAATAATAATAATTATTAACAGAATAAAAATACAAAACCCAAATATCAGAACCACACATAAAAACAAAGAAAACGGATTGTATAGTGAAATACTTAAAACATGATAACAGAAAATACAACCAAATTATGACAAAACCTCATAACATTAACACAATATCAATAAAAGTTAATGAAGCGAACTCATCTTTTTTTTTCATTTTTTAAAGATTTTATTTATTTATTTGAGGGAAAGAGAGAGCATGAACATATGAGTGGGGGAAGGGGCAGATGAAGAGGGAGAGAATCTCAAGCAAACTTCCTGCTGAGCATGGAACCAGAAGCAGGGTTTGATCCCATAACCACTTTATCATAACCCGAACCAAAACCAAGAGTCAGATGCTTAGCCAACTTAGCCACACGCATGCCTCTAGAATGAACCTTCTAAAAAAAAAAAAAAAAAAAGGAAATCCGGGTGGCTCAGTAGGTCAAGCAACTCTCTTCAGTTCAAGTCATGATGCCATGGTCCTGAGATCAATTCCTGTATCAGACTCCTTGCTCAGTGGGGAGCCTGCTTCTCCCTTTGGCTTCAGCTCCCCCACTTATGCTCTCACTTTGGCAAATAAATACATAAAATCTTTAAAAAAAATTTTACTTTGGATCCAAGCAAACAAAAACCTATGCTTTATAGAAGAGACACATGTAAAAAGTTATCATAATGCTAAAAAATAATATACTGAGCAAATGTGCACCATGAAGGATCAGGACCTCAATATCAAATAAGGTAGAATCAGGCTAATGTCCACTATGTAAGAAAAGAGTGCTTCATGATGCTAACAACTATGATTTCACCGAAATCAGTTATGCATATCTTTATGCAGTATAACATAGAAACAATCATTATAGACATACATAGAAACATACCAAATGTAAATCAGTGAGTTGGAACACAGAATATCTTAACTAATGTATTAATGCCAAAGTTTGTTCTTTAACAAATATCAAACTACCAGAAAAACTCTTAGTTCACTTAATCAAGTAAAAAAAGGAAAAAATTGGGAGCATATTAAGCAAGAAATAACCAAATTGTGGAAACAGCCCAAGTCCCAAGTATCCATTTACTGATAAATAGATAAAGAAGATGTGGTTTATATATACACAATGAAGTATTACTTGGCAATCATAAAGAATGAAATCTTGCCATTTGCCACAATGTTAATGAAACTAGAATGTATTATGCTAAGTAAAATATGTCAGAGAAAGAGAAATATCATATGATTTCACTAATATGTGGAATTTAAGAAGAAAATTAGATGAACTCAGAAAAGAGAAGGAAGAATAGAAGAAGACAAAAGCAGAGAGGGAGGCAAGCCATATGAGACTTCTAAATGTAGAGAATAAATTGAGGGTTGCTGAAGGGGCGGTGGATGGCGGTTGCTAAAAAGGATATGGGCATTAGGGTGAGTACTTGTTAGGAGGAGCACTGGGTGTTAAACTTAAGTGAGTATCACTAAATTCTACTCCTGAAATAAATACTACACTATATGCTAACTAAATCGAATTTAAATTAGAGAGAGAGAGAGAGGGAGGGAGAGAGAGAGGGAGGCAAACCAACAAACAGACTTGCCGAGGGGAGGTGAGAGGGAGGATGGGTAAAATAGATGATGGGAATTATGAGTGCACTTGTGATAGCACCAAGTGTTGTATGGAAGTGTTGAATCACATGTTGTATACCTGAAATTAATATTACACTGTATATTAACTAATTGGAATTTTAGTTAAAAATATCTCACTGATTGTATTACGTGTACCATACTAATTAATGTAAGATGTTAATAATACAGGAGACTAAATGTAGTATGTATGACAACTCCCATACGATATTCACAATTTTACTGTAAATTTTATTTTAGAATCTTTAAAATATTTTCTATTTTTAAAAAAGAACTGATTATCCTCAAGAAACTTTTTTTTTTTAAATCTGCTGACAGCACGTGCCATATTCTATAGTTCTCTTTAAACAGTATTATGTCAGACCAAGGACATTTTTATCATTATCATTTCATTCAGTGCTTGCAAAAATATTGTTAAGAAAAAAGACTAATGGATAAGTTAATGATGTAGCAATGGAGAACCAACGAAAAGCATTAAAAAGAAAAGAAAGAACAATAAATTGTCATAGAAACAAGATACTATAAGAATCAAATGAAACATATTTGCTCTAAAATATACAAATAAAATTGAAAACCAGTTTAAGATAGGTAATTTCAAGGAAAATATAATTTCTCAACCTGGCCTGAGAAGAAAATAAAGTCCATAAAATGATTTTCTTGAACACTGCCTCTAAAACAATGTAATAATAACAAAAGGTAATTTAAATAAACTGAATCAAGCCTTAGGGAATCAGAGATTTTTCTGGGGTAATTTTAGTAAATCTCTAAAACACAGATAATTGAAATGTTATGAAACTATTTCTAGGGTATATAAAGAGAAAAGAGCTTCCAGATTCACATTATGAATTGAGTATATATTAATACTAACAGTTTTACAGAAAATATAATCACAAAATTATCACTTATGAATATTGATCTAAAATCACAAAGAAAGAGATTTTAGCAACATATTTAAAATATATAAATATGGGTGCCTGGGTGGCTCAGTTGGTTAAGTGTCTTCCTTCAACTCAGGTTATGATCCTGGGGTCCTGGGATCAAGCCTAGCATCAGTCTCCTTGCTCAGTGGGGAGACTGCTTCTACTTCTCCCTCTGCCACTCTCCCTGATTGTGCTCTATCTTTGTGTAAGATAAATAAATAAAAAAAAAAAAATATATATATATATACATATATATATATATGCAACATAACCTAGTAGGGTTTATTCTAAGAACTCAAGGATGTTTCAATATTGTTAACTTGATTGACATAATTCATCAAATAAGTACTCCTAGAAAAACATCATAGAATTTCTTCATAGATAATAAAATTATTTGATTAAACTGAACAATTTTTGAAAATAAAAATTTAAGAAAATAAAAAACAAGAATATTTTCTTAAGATGGTAAAACAGATCACCTCAATTTCCTTCTTAATAAGTTAAGTCTTATACTTGAGTCCCAATCAAAATAATGAAAAATGTAAGTAAATTTGATGAAGTACAAAAAGTAGAAGAAACAAAGAAAATAAAATTATCTATTTCTGCAGATTCAATGACTGTATATTAATAAAATGCAAGAGAATCATTTGAAATCAATCCCAAATATGATAAATCAGTACTGTTTCAAGCAAGCACATTTATAAACAAAAATAGCCAGTGTGCCCTATTCAGTCAGTGACAATTTAGCATCCTAACTAGATAAAGGAAACTATTTACGATAGCAGTGAAAATTAAATATTATTATGAGTTACATTAAATAGTATACAACAAATCTATATGAAGAAAAATTTAAGAAACTATTAAAGGGAACAAATAATGCTTTCACAATACAAAATTATCACATTCTTAAGCATTATGATTTCAATTCTCTCTAAGTGTATTAATGATATAACATTTTTTAAATTAAGGGAGTTTTTAAAAATAGTGAATTAATTAACTAATTAATTAATTAGTTAATGAAATTGGGGGAGTTTTTACAAAATCCACATGGAAAAATGAGCAAATGATTTTAAAGGAGAAAAATCTAATGAAGAAATGCAAAAAATAGACACTAGCTCTGACAGATAGAAAACATATTATAAAATGCCAGCATTAAAGCAATATACTACAGAGCATGCACAAAAAGACAATGAATAGAATTTAAGAGAAAGGCCAGAAATAAACAGACTTGGTATGAGCTGTTAGTCGCTGTAATGGAGCTTTCTCAAATCAGGGAGAAAATAAATGAGACTATTCACAAAATAGTGTTCTGACAACCATAGCCATGAAAAATAATAAAATTAAAAGATGGCTCCATATATCATATCATCCAATAAAAAATGTTCCACGTTAGTTAAATTTTTTTTAAAGATTTTATTTCTTTATTTGATAGAGAGAGATACATAGAGAGAAGGAACACAAGTGGTGGGAGCAGGAGAGGGAGAAGCTGGCTTCCCACTGAGCAGGGAGCCCAATGCAGGGCTTAATCCCAGGGCTCCAGGATCATGACCTGAGCCCAAGGCAGCCCCTTAACAGCTGAGCCACCCAGGTGCTCTGGTCAAATATTTTAGTGCCAAAAATAAGGCCATGACAATACTAAAAGAAGATATAGGGAAATTTCCTAATAAGCTGAATGGGAAAGACACATTAAAATTATTGATAATTTAGAAGCAACAAAATAAATAATTATAATATAGGTGATGGAGATTAGGAAGTGTACTTGCTGAGATCAGCACTAGGTATATATGGAAGTGTTAACTCACTATATTTCACTCCTAAAACTAATACTACACTGTATGTTGCTTAACTGGATTTAAATAAATGCTTTTTTAAAAATTAAAAAAATAAAATAAAAAAAAAGAAAAATTTGTAATATTAAACTTTGTCCAACCCACCATTTGAGTTGTGAGATTTCCAGTCAGAATGATGAAAGTGACATTGGTTCTTCTTATACATGAGTTACCACAAGAAATATGAGCTGAGAAACACCTGGCCTACTGTTGACAAGCAGAATTTAGAGGAAATTAAAAGGGAACATGCTAAGTTAGAAAAAAACAAAAAACAAAAAAACTACTTAATACATCCAGGATCTTAAGCCATGAAAAGATTGTCTAAATATACAGTGCCTTCAGGGTAAAGATTAAATCAAGCTTTGGCTGTGATTCCCTTCTAAAGGCCTCTGAGATAACACATTGTTTAGTGGACATTTTCAAATGAATAAAGGATTCTTGAGATTTTTTTTTTTTTTTTTTTTTTTTTTTTTGCCTCAAAGAATGCTGAGATGTCCATTGCATTTCTACTCATGCATTGACCAGCGGGAACAGAAAGACCTGCCTTGGTAAGAGTGCTGTATTTTACTTTTGGTGAATTCTATAAAACAGAGTATCACATTTGGCAAAAGTTCCAGCATTCTGGTCTAAAAGGGACTGAGATCATTCAAAATAAAAAAAATAATAAAAAAATCACTGCAATCCCATCTTTAAAGAGTAATCATCAGGCTAGGAAAGTAGAAGTAGAACAATGGGCATACACTCCATGCTCTTTTTAGAGAGAGAGAGAGAGAGAGATGCACGCATGCAAGTGGGAAGAACAGAGGGAAAGGGAGAGGGAGAGCGCATCAGACTCCCCTCCAAGTGCAAGTGTGTGTGTAGCCTGATGCAGGGCTGGATCTCATATGACCTGAGCTGAAATCAAGAATCAGATACTTAATGGACTGAGCTACCTAAGCTTTTTTTCAAGTATGAGGATCTGTCTGTATGGTTTCTCTCTATGAGATAATCTGACAAAGTGTCATTATTATATGCTGGGAGTTCAAGGGAGAAGAAAATTTGTCTCTAGTTCATAGCTCTTAAGGGGAACTGCATCTAAGCATCAGCCTCAGGACCTAATGTATATTAGAACTTTGAATGTGATGGTATGGTACAGTAAGAATTTGGTGGGTTTGAGGGGTTCAGTGTATTTTGCAGATGGAAAGGATGTGAATATTCTGCTTGGAAAGTGGACTGTGGTAATTGATTATAAAATGAGTCCAATGCTTGAATCTTCTCTATGCTCATTCCCTTTGTGCAGCTCTTCCTTTAATGTGGTACAGTTTACTTTCCTGCACTTTGAATCTTATCTGGACTTGGCAGTGGCTTTTGCCAAAGTAATGTGATAGAAGAGAAGCCATGCCAATTCCAAGCAAAGGCTACAAGAAGAATTGCATGTGTCCACTCTCTTTGTCTTTTAATTTCCCCATGTTGATGTTCTTGCACTCATTCCTTGGCAAGTGACACACATAGATGAGGACTGATCCAAGCTAGTTATTCCACAGGAGGTCCCTGACATGCAAATAAGCACACTTGTAGCCAGCTAGCAAGCTAACATGCATGAGGAAGCCCTGTAGAGAGCAGCTCAGAACAGCAGAACCAGTCAGCTGATCCACAGACTGGTGAACAAAAGTAAATGTTGATCGATTCTGCCTGTGAAGTTTTGTGATTGTTACCCAGCATTATTATAATAAATAATTAACACAAGATGTTTCCTTGAGGCTGTTCAGTGTGGTGATACCCAGTCTCTCTGATCACACAGAGCTTGTTTAACTCCTTATTCTCCCAAATAGTTCCTTAAAATGTTGGGCAAGTTATCAAACTTGCACAAGTTTGGTAAGCACATCTTATTCTTGCCAGGAAAATGAGGATAGTTAATAGCAATATTATCTTATAAAACTTGTTTTGAGACTTAAATGTGATAATGCATCAATATGCACAGCAGTATAGTTGGTGTGTGGTAAAGGCTGAGTAAATTCTATTCTTGTCTATTATGTTGAAATTATTCACAAACTATTATAATTATAAAATAATTTTAAACTGAATTAAGATTTAACATTAAAATTTGTGAAATAACAAGGCATGTCTTATAATAGAATATTTTAAAAAATGCTTAAATATTTTTTTTAAAAAAGCAGGCTCAATAAAACACTATAATTTTTGCAAAGGTAAAGATAAAATTACATTCAACCACTTTATTTCCATCATTTAGCATATTTGCTACTGGACTGTGGGTGCTTACTAAATATATGTTTATTTGAACCTGTGTAATAACATGGTACGAGGACTTCCTTTTCTGCTGCCATCATATCAAAGGTTGAAGATATAATTAATGTAAGCTAAAAAATTAATTTTAATTAAATAACCACACTACCTCACACATAGTGGCCACTCACTAAGCATTTATTGAATTAACTATGAAATCAAATAGAAAAACACACAAAGGTCATAGAAATTAGGTAATTAGCTTTTGAGAGGTGACTAGGGCAAAATGAATTATTCAACAGTTTCTTTATTTTTGAATAATTGTTAATAAATGATTTATCAAATGTCAGCAAGCAAGAGCCATTTAAATATTTAAGTAAACACAGTTAACAGTAATCTAGATTTGCCATAATATGAAGATTATAGAACAAATAGAAATATATACTTAATTTTCTCAATATGTGATTTTTTTTTCAGGAAAAAAATCACACAATTGAGTGCCTCTTTAAATTATCAGACATTGTAATACATGACAAAGAAAGAAAACAATTTAAAAAAAAATCATGTTATTTAAAGAAGTCACAACCAAGTCAGAGAGACAGATACATGGTAAAATAATTATAGTTCTGAGAAATAGACACTGCATGATATAACCAAATGGTTTAGGAGCACTTAGTATGGAATGACTGTACCAAAGGAGTAGGTTGAGGTGGAAGAACAGAAAGTATCTTCTTCACTTAATAGGCAATATTTACTTCATTCTACAGAGAAAACTGGGAGTTATCATGGAAGATGGTAGAAGCATACAGATAAAAAAAACTATTATGAGCTAGTAAATATACTTGATGATATTTAATTTCAATTTCATGTATGATAAGACTGAAAAAAAGGAGCTATTATCTTTATATTTCTAAACATTTAAAAGAAACTAAAATTGATACAAGTCAAGAATTAGGAATTAAATCCAGGGTCTTCAGTCTTTAAGGGAATTTCACATTCTAATATCCCAGACAAGAGAATATATACAAAGGCATAAAAGTATAGCATGGCAACACTGCATGGGGATGGAAGTGAACACATACACAAGCAGGAGCTATACAAAGGATGGCACCTGTTGAAACTATAAATATAAATAAATACATATTTGGGCATGAAGAATATTATACCATTCTAGTGGGACTAGATTTTCTTCTATCTGGAATTGACAGAGAATAATTGAAGAAATGTAGAAAGGAATTTATATGATTCACATGTAATGTTAGATAGAGCTTCTGCTGATAGTTGGGAGAAACATTTGAGGATGAAAACTGGGGGGACATGATTGGGAGCATCAGGTAACTAAACAGCTAAAGAATATGAAAATGAAGTCTTCATGCTGAGTGGCAGTGCTTTATTGGAGAAAGAAGAGAATTTGGAGATATTTTACAGACAGAATCAATAGAATTTGTGGCCAACCTAGAGGGACAGTTAGGATGGAGATCAGAGTAATCAAGCTGGGTTGAGCAGGTGTCCTGTGCGTTATTAACAGAGGTAGAGTGAATAAAAAAGGAGAAGCACATTTTTGGATAAGACCTGGAATTCAGAAAGGGTTTGCTGTGGTTGAGGAGACCTCAGACAATTTAAAGTAGACACACCGTAGGAAATCTTAATTTTTCTTAAATATGTATGCTAAACATTTTCATTTAGTTTATTATCATACACTACATATTAGAGCCAAATGCAAACTGGAGAGCTGAAAAACTATGAAAGGAAAGTGAGTACCAGAGCTAGCAAAACAACATCATGGAAGAAAATACCAAAATAAGTTGGACCAACTAAGCCCATTTGTAAGAGTGCTATTTTAGAGAGAAGTGTAACTTTAAAAGAAATCAAGAACCAATATTTTTCACAAAGCAAATCAAATTATATAACAAAAAATTACAACAGCAACAACCACTATAACAATAAAATATAAGTAATATAGAAATTGCTTTAGAAATACATGAGATATATATAGATAAAATGTTAAAATACCACTGAAGAAGGTACACACCATACATAAACATGCCACACAACCAGAACCAATAGAAAGATCTCTCAACACCATAAAGAAGTCACTTCTTTCTGGATTATTCTATTAACCATAACATTTATGTGAACCTAACAAAGATAACTGATAAAATGTGTCCTTATTGTTATTGTTTGTGACTTCACAAGCTGACTCCATACCTCTTGCAGTAAATAAACAATGACATTAGCCCAGAGTATATGTAAAAAAAAGAGACTGGTCCAATCACATATTTGTTTATTATATTTAAAAGGTTTGATGATTAAAACACTGTGTTTCTAGCAATTTTTGGAGTCAGTGAACCCCAGACAGGGGAAACTAATTCAAGGATTTTAAGATAGGAATAATATTAGCATGTTCAAGGAAGAGAATGAAGCCATAGTAGCCTGAACATTCATAAGGAGTGAAGGAAACTACAGAAGTAGAAATGAGACCAGAGGAGAAGGCAGGTGCCAGATTATTTAGAAACCTGTAGGGAATTGAAGGATTTTTATAATTTACAAGAAGGGTCATCTGAAGAGCCACTAGGAATAATTTGTGGAAAAAGATATAAGGAAAAAGGCCAAAAACAGAAATTTGGAATACATCTGGGAGAGGGGAGGGGAATAGGCAAAAGAAGACAGACAATAATAGTAAAGAAAAAGTAGTCTACATGAAATAAGGAGAACAAGGAGACAGAGTGGTCATTTAAGAGAAATAAAGAGAAAAATGTGTTAGCATCAGAAAAGTACTATTAAACATTTTATTTACTTCTTTAAGATTTATTTATTTACTAGAGAGAGAGAGAGAGAGCCTGAGCAGGGAGGAAGGACAGAGGGGGAGAGGGAGAAGCAAACTCCCCACTGAGCATGCAGTCCATGTGGGGCTGAGCCCCAGGACCCAGAGATCATGACCTCAGCCAAAGGCAGATGCTTAAGCACTTGAGCCCCCCACGGACCTTTAAGTATTTTAAATACTGCAGTGGGTCTAAGAGATATTTAAAAAGAGCTCATTGGCCTGTAATTTATGATGTGCCTAGAAAAGCTACTTCATCAAGGGAGAAAGGAAAGCAGAATTCTTAACAAGCATGCACAATACCACCTAAGAATGTTAAGTGTTTTGTCAGATGTTAGTGCTTAAATGCTGAAAACCAGTAAGATATGTTGATTTACTTTCCCAAGACTTTTGGAATTCTTTGTACTTTGTATTTCTTATGTAACAAACTACATAGATATTTAATATGATATTATTTTGACTCATCATAAGAAGGTCAAATACTGGTTAGCATTTACCAATTTTAATTCTTTCTAATCTACTTTGTACCAAATAAAACAAATTGTACACCTAGAACAAATAATTGTTTGACAAGTATTCAAATTAGAGCCCTATTAATAAATCCATGAAGATTACGGCCCATAATCATTTAAAATGATACAAGAGGGTTTTCAAATGTAGTACATTTATAATCTTGATACTTAGCAATAACAATTTAGATAATTACTGTTATTTAGACACTTATAAATTTTTTTTAAATTTTATGAGCTGTTTCTTTATTTTATTTTATTTTATTTATTTATTTGACAGACAGAGATCACAAGTAGGCACAGAGAGAGGAAGGGAAGCAGGCTCCCTGCTGAGGAGAGAGCCCGATGCAGGATGCAGGGCTTGATCCCAGGACTTTGGGATCATGACCTAAGCTGAAGGCAGAGGCTTTAACCGACTGAGCCACCCAGGTGACCCTTATCAGCTGTTTCTTAAACGAAAAACCTAGGAAACTTAGTCCTTCAACTTCTCATATCCTCTCTACCCACCCTTACATCTCGTAATTGTCACAGTAATACATTGGAGGAATTAAATTTCTACTTCTGTTTCTTGTATTTTTTTACTTTATAAATATTGAGAACATTGTACATGGCACAATACACAAACATTTAATCAGGGGATATATTTATTTTTAAACGTTGTGTTGGGAAGACTCTTCCTCCACCCAAAGAACAAATATCTCATTATTTCAGACACTTAGAAGTAGGGAATATATATTTTTATTTCCTAAAGACTTGACTACTTAATTGGGCCATTTTAAACATCAACTTAAATATACCATGATACTCTTCCTCAGAACATAATTGTGTTTTACTGTTCTCTGGTCTTGATTTTCTATTTCTATTTCATCTCATATTTTCTCCTTAAAACTTAACATTCTGATGAACAAAACAAAACAAAAAAAGAATAACTAAAATTTTGTTGTCATTGCATTTTATGGTGATAAAAATCTAATGCATAGAAAAAGGATAACTTATTGGTTACAATCAATCTTATTCAATTTACTAAAGAACTAATTTATTAAAACCATTGTTGCACAGCCACTTATTCCATTTTGGTGGAATAATTTAGTCATTTTCTCATCTTTAAATGTTCTTCGTGCCTCACTAGTAAAATGGGTCACAACATAACTCTGCTAAAAATTCCGGGTTTTTCTCAAAATTTTAAGTTTTGCATATTTGAGAAGAGGAAGCACTGCAGATTGTACAAGGAGTGATCTGTCACCTTGACTTGGACTTTGATGAACCAATTTTAGAAGCAATTTGTGGTTCCTTTACTCAGTTAAAAGGAAATACTCATTTAAATATTGCTTTTCAATCCAAGAGTAGTTTTGTCATAATCCTCAGAAATATTTTTTACATATATTTCAATAATTTTCCAAGCTGACCTGTGACTGACAATTGTACCCTTTCATATGGGAGTCCTCAATTTACTCATGAAATGTCTGTCTTTATATTCTCACATTTTATTCGATCTAGCTTCTTTCTCTAATAAGCCAGATTCTTTACTCTTGCTATGGCATCCAGTCATACCTGGGATTTCCCTTTGGTCTTGCCCATTTGGATGGATACTTTTTTCAGAAACAAAATGAGGGTTTTAGAGGAGAGGGGGAGTGGGGGATGGGTGAGCCTGGTGGTGGGTATTAAAGAGGGTACATATTGCATGGAGCACTGGGTGTGGTACAGAAAGAATGAGTCTTGGAACACTAAAAACTAAAATTAAATTTTAAAAAATTGTCTTTTGGGGGGCATCTGGGTGGCTCAGTGGGTTAAAGCCTCTGCCTTCAGCTCAGGTCATGATCCCAGGGTTCTGGGATCTAGCCCTGCATCAGGCTTTCTGCTCAGTAGGGAGGCTGCTTCCCCTCCTCTCTCTGCCTGCCTCTCTGCCTACCTATGATCTATCTGTCAAATAAATAAAATCTTTAAAAAAATAAAAATAAAAAATTGCCTTTTGGGTTCTTGGCACACTTTCAGCCCTAGATGTTCCCTTTCTAATTTCTCCTGGTTCAATGCCATGAAACTGGGAACAAACTCCAGGAATAATGATCTCACTCAAGGCTTTGAAATCCTAAAAAAGGTCACAGTTTTGGTGCATTGTCTTTACGGGGTGATCATCAGAAAGCAATTATGTAATAAGACAATTTCTTAGAATAACCTGTGACAAAAGACAGTAACAGAATAGTTTAACAAAAGTGATTTTATTATAATCTCAACCAGAAACCAAATTTGATAAAAATAACTTAAAATATTTTACTTCAAAAGATTAAAAATAAGATAAGGAATCATGTACTTCATAGTCTTCAAATGTTTGAAAATATAACTTTTTTAGTCAGTTTTGCAAATATAGAAGTCTGTGTTTATTATAGGAACAAGAGTTGATGTTTTCTGGTGTTCTCTTGTTTTCTATAAAATTATGAGAAACCTAATCCCTTCAAATCCATGATTAAACTATAAAACAAGGCTGTTTCTATGAACACAGCATTGATGTACATCACATTATATAACCCTGTGATTTATTTGTTTATTTACTTAAAAGGAAACTTTTAAAAAATGAGTAGGGTATTTAAGATGGAGGAGTCAGATACTGTGACAATTGCAACAATTGACTATTGCTCCTGAACACCAGCAGAGCTACCACCTCAGGCCACTTCACAATCATTTGATATCTATAACATTTAGTGTTTCTTCTCCAGAAAATCCTTGTACATATGGCTGAATTCCAAATATACTCTCCCATTCTGTGTCAGGTTACAACATGGAAATGGAAGGGAACAACACCCACATGGGTGAACAACACCCATAACTCATCATAACAAGTGCCATCCTTAATATCCATCACCAACCTAGGCCACCCCCCCACCTCCCTCTACTCACCCTGAATTTGTTCCCCATCAGTAACAGTCTCTTATGGCTTGTTTCACACTCTCATTTTCCCCTTCCCATTTGTTTATCTGTTTTCTTTGTTAAATTCCACATGTAAGTAAGAATGTATGACATTTGTCTTTCTCTGAGTTATTTCACTTAAGGTAATACATTCTAGTATTAATACTTCATTCTAGTATTAATACTTTTTGATAGCCAAGTAATACTTCATCATAGATAGCTGTGGATCCTCCATGCTTTCTCTTTTCACTTTTGCAGGCTGTACTTAGAGCTCTCTAAAGCACTAGGAATTTTGGAGCCACAAAATGGAAGAAACCTGAATCCCAAAATGACTGCAAGGGAACTTTCAGCGAACATAACTGAACTATTATGTGTCATTTCTTCAAAATTTGGAATAAATTAATGCAGAAATCAAGACAGGTTTTATCTTCTATGTAGTATTTTACTTTCTTGGCCACAGAGGAGATGACATGAATAATACAGCAAGGAAATATAAAGATTTTTGGCAAATGCATATCTGCCAATAATGTGGGAAAAAATTTTATTTTGCCAATAAAATGTGTCCTCAATTCCCAGGATAGTGATGTTTACTCAAGTATTATGTGGTATGAAAGCAGAAGTTCTTTGAAGAGATTTCTTAAAACCTAGGGAGTATTTAAAAAATATTTTATTAATGATTCCAAAGACATAATTTACATTTTCAAATATTGGTTGTGAGTGAGCAGATTGCTTTTTATGTTTCTACTTTCTGAACAACTATTCATAGCTTTTGTTTTTTGGTTGTTCTAAAGAATAGTGGTTTCTTTAATTATATGGTTGGCTTGTGTAAATTTATTCTATTGACAAAAAGGAAATTTTAAATTTTAAAATTTGAATTTTAAAATTTTAAATTTTAAAATTCAGACTCTTTTTTGTCAAAATATTAAAAAATTAAAATATCACTATGTTAGAACAGTATCAGTTTAATTTGAGTGTTGGCTTTTTTACGGTTTGATTTGGGTTTGAAGCATTTTTCTCAACAATTGAATTTTGTGTTATTTTTTGGAGATTACTTTTTTGTTTGCTTTGGATGTTTGGTTTTCAGTTTTAGGCATTTGTAAATTTCTTTACTATATGAAATTAAATATTTTTAATCTGTAAAGGTAGTTAAAATTTTAGAAAACCTCTGCTTCTTAGAAAAGGATAGTGAAAATTTTATTGTGACCACTACATGTTAGTTATTTTTACTTTCTTTAAAGAGTTGTTTCATTGTGAAAACCTGCCAATATAAAGTTTTATATTGTTTTTGTTTTTATGTTAGTGTTTTGTTTTGGTTTACCAAAGGAGGGTGAGCATATTTGCAGAAGTTTTATGCAAATGAGGAGTCCATTTAATCTTAGAATAACAAAAAGAAATGAAATATGTTCATTTCTGAAGGAAAAGTTTATTAAGACATTTCAAGCAAAATTATGCATGTAAAAGAGCCAAATGACTAACACATGCCCCACTGTGGCCTAAAGCCAATTTTCTCCTTCCTTCTTAAAAGAAACCCAATTCTCTTTCAGGTATCAATGTGCTCATTTAAGAAATTGTCCTTCCTTATTCTATTGCACTTTAGAAATGGTCATTTCAAATAGTTTTAAGAAGTTTGGGCCAATTAGATATAAATGGAAATTACTTACAAAGCTCTTTTTTTTAATTAATTGACTTTTTAAAATAAACATATAATGTATTTTTATCCCCAGGGGTATAGGTTTGTGAATCGCCAGGTTTACACATTTCACAGCACTCATCATAGCGCATACCCACCCCAATGTCCATATGCCCACCACCCTCTCCCATCCCCCGTCATCCCAGAAACCCTGTTTTTTGAGATTGAGTCTTTCATGGTTTGTCTCCCTCCCAATCCCATCTTCTTTCATTTTTTCTTTTCCTACCCTCCAACCCCCCACATTGCATCTTCACTTCCTTATATGAGGGAGATCATATGATAGTTGTCTTTCTCCGATTGGCTTATTTCGCTAAGCATAATACACTCTAGTTCCATCCACGTCATCACAAATGGCAAGATTTCATTTCTTTTGATGCCTGCATAGTATTCCATTGTGTATATATATATATATATATACCACATTTTCTTTATCCATTCATCTGTTGATGGACATCTAGGTTCTTTCCATAGTTTGGCTATTGTGGACATTGCTGCTATAAACATTGAGGTGCATGTGCCCCTTCGGAGCACCATGTTTGTATCTTTAGGATAGATACTTATTAGTGCAATCGCTGGGTCATAGGGTAACTCTATTTTCAGTTTTTTGAGGAACCTCCACACGGTTTTCCGGAGTGGTTGCACCATCTTGCATTCCCACCAACAGTGTAGGAGAGTTCCCCTCTCTCCAAATCCTCGCCAGCATCTGTCCTTTCTTGACTTGTTAATTTTAGCCATTCTGACTGGTCTGAGGTGGTATCTCATTGTGGTTTTGATTTGTATTTCCCTGATGCCGAGTGATATGGAGCACTTTTTCATGTGTCTGTTGGCCATCTAAATGTCTTTTTTGCAGAAATGTCTGTTCATGTCCTCTGCCCATTTCTTGATTGGATTATTTGTTCTTTGGGTGTTGAGTTTGCTAAGCTCTTTATAGATTTTGGACATAGCCTTTTATCTGATATGTCATTTGCAAATATCTTCTCCCATTCTGTCAGTTGTCTTTTAGTTTTGTTCAGTTTCCTTTGCTGTGCAAAAGCTTTTGATCTTGATAAAATCTCCATAGTTCATTTTTGCGCTTGCTTCCCTTGCCTTTGGCAATGTTCCTAGGAAGAAGTTGCTGCGGTTGAGGTCAAAGAAGTTGCTGCCTGTGTTCTCCTCAAGAATTTTGATGAAATCCTTTCTCACTTTGAGGTCCTTCATCCATTTTGAGTCTATTTTTGTGTGTGGCTTAAGGAAATAGTCCAATTTCATTTTTTTTGCATGTGATTGTCCAATTTACCCAGAACCATTTGTTGAGGAGGCTGTCTTTTTTCCATTGGACATTCCTTCCTTTAGCTGTGTCAAAGATTAGTTGACGATAGAGTTGAGGGTCTATTTCTGGGCTCTCTATTCTGTTCCATTGATCTATGTGTCTGTTTTTGTGCCAGTACCATACTGTCTTGATGATGACAGCTTTTTAATAGAGCTTAAAGTCTGGAATTGTGATGCCACAAACTTTGGCTTTCTTTTTCAATATTTCCCTGGCTATTGAAAGTTTTTTCTGGTTCCATATAAATTTTAGGATTGTTCTATTTCTTTGAAAAAAATGGATGGGATTTTGGTAGGGATTGCATTAACTGTGTAGATTGCTTAAGGTAGAATAGACATTTTCACAATATTTGTTTTTCCAATCCATGAGCATGGAACATTTTTCCATTTCTTTGTGTCTTCCTCAATTTCTTTCATGAGTACTTTATAGTTTTCTGAATATAGATTCTTTGCCTCTTTGGCTAGCTTTATTCCTAGGTATCTTTTGGTTTTGGGTGCAATTGTAAATGGGATTGACTCCTTAATTTCTCTTTCTTCTGTCTTGTTGTTAGTGTAAAGAAATACAACTGATTTCTGTGCATTGACTTTATATCCTGACACTTTACTGAATTCATGTACAAGTTCTAGCAGTTTTGGAGTGGAGCCTTTTGGGTTTTCCACATATAATATCATATCATCTGCAAAGAGTGATAGTTTGACTTCTTCTATGCCGATTTTGATGCCTTTGATTTCTTTTGTTGTCTGATTGCTGAGGCTAGGCCTTCTAGTACTATATTGAACAGCAGTGGTTATAATGGACATCCTCACCATGTTCCTGACCTTAGCAGAAAAGCTTACAGTTTTTCTCCATTGAGAATGATATTTGCAGTGGGTTTTTTATAGATGCCTTTGATAATATTGAGGTATGTGCCCTCTATCCCTACACTTTGAGGAGTTTTAATCAGGAAGGGATGCTGTATTTTGTCAAATGCTTTTTCAGCATCTATTGAGAGTACCATATGGTTCTTATTCTTTCTTTTATTAATGTATTGTATCACATTGATTGATTTGCGGATGTTGAACCAAACTTGCAGCCCTGGAATAAATCCCACTTGGTCATGGTGAATAATCCTTTTAATGTACTGTTGAATCATATTGGCTAGTATTTTGGTGAGAATTTTCATATCTGTGTTCATCAAGGATAATGGTCTGTAATTCTCTTTTTTGATGGGATCCTTGTCTGGTTTGGGGATCAAGGTGATGCTGGCCTCATAAAATGAGTTTGGAAGTTTTCCTTTCATTTCTATTTTTTGGAAGAGTTTCACGAGAATAGGAATTAATTCTTCTTTAAATGTTTGGTAGAATTCCCCTGGGAAGCCGTCTGGCCCTGGGCTTTTGTTTGTTTGGAGATTTTTGATGACTGTTTCAATCTCCTTACTGGTTATGGGTCTGTTCAGGTTTTCTATTTCTTCCTGGTTCAGTTGTGGTAGTTTATATGTTTCTAGAAATGTATCCATTTTTTGCAAATTGTCGTATTTGTTGTTGTAGAGTTGCTCATAGTATGTTCTTATAATTGTTTGTTATTTCTTTGGTGTTGGTTGTGATCGCTCCTCTTCCATTCATGATTTTATTTATTTGGGTCCTTTCTCTTTTCTTTTTGATAAGTCTGGCCAGGGGTTTATCAATCTTATTAATTCTTTCAAAGAACCAGCTCCCAGTTTCATTGATTTGTTCTATTTTTTTGTTTGTTTGTTTGTTTCTATTTCATTGATTTCTGCTCTGATCTTTATTATTTCTCTTCTCCTGCTGGGTTTAGGCATTCTTTGTTGTTCTTTCTCCAGCTCCTTTAGGTGTAGGGTTAGGTTGTGTATTTAAGACCTTTCTTGTTTCTTGAGAAAGGCTTGTACTGCTATATATTTTCCTCTCAGGACTGCCTTTGCTCTGTCCCAGAGATTTTTGAACCGTGTGTTTTCATTATCATTTGTTTCCATGAATTTTTCAATTCTTTTTTAATTTCCTGGTTGACCCATTCATTATTTAGAAGGATGCTTTTTAGCCTCCATGTATTTGGGTTCTTTCCAAATTTCCTCTTGTGATTGAGTTTTAGCTTCAGAGCATTGTGGTCTGAAAATATGAAGGGCATGATCCCAATCTCTTGGTACTAGTTGAGATCTGATTTAGGACTGAGGATGGGATCTATTCTGGAGAATGTTCCATGTGCACTAGAGAAGAATGTGTATTCTGTTGCTTTGATATGGAATGTTCCGAATATAACTGTGATTTCCATCTGGTCCAGTGTGTTATTTAAGGCCTTTATTTCTTTGTTGATCATTTGCTTGGATTATCTGACCATTTTGTTGATGGGGTGTTAAAGTCCCCTACAATCATTGTATTATGGTTGATGTGTTTCTTTGATTTTGTTATTAATTGGTTTATATAATTGGCTGTTCCCATGTTATGGGCATAGATACTGAAAATTTTTAGATCTTCTTTGAGTATGGTATAGTGTCCTTCCTCATCTCTTTAGTCTTTGGCTTAAAATCTAATTGATCTGATATAAGGATTGCCACTCCTGCTTTCTCCTGATGTCCATTAGCATGGTACATTGTTTTCCATCCCCTCACTTTAAATCTGGTGGTGTCTTCGGGTCTAAAATGAGTTTCTTGTAGGAAGCATATTGATGGGTTTTGTTTTTTTATCCATTCTGGTACCCTTTGTCTTTTGATTGGGGCATTTAGCCCATTAACATTCAGGGTAACTATTGAGAGATATGAATTTAGTGCCATTGTATTGCTTGTAAGGTGACTGTTACTGTATATTATCTCTGTTTCTTTCTGATCTACTAATTTTAGGGTCTCTCTTTGCTTAGAGGACCCCTTTCAATATTTCCTGTAGAGCTGGTTTGGTGTTTGCAAATTTTATCAGTTTTTGTTTGTCCTGGAAGCATTTTTATCTCTCCTTCTATTTTCAATGATAGCCTAGCTGGATATAGTATTCTTGGCTGCACGTTTTTCTCGTTTAGTGCTCTGAATATATCATGCCAGTTCTTTCTGTCCTGCCAAGTCTCTGTGGATAGGGCTGCTGCCAATCTAATGTTTTTACCCTTGTATGTTACAGACTTCTTTTCCTGGGCTGCTTTCAGGATTTTCTCTTCATCACTAAGGCTTGTAAATTTTACTCTCAGGTGACGAGGTGTGGAGTATTTTTATTGATTTTGAGGGGCGTTCTTAGCATCTCTTGGATTTTGATGTTTGTTCCATTTGCCATATTAGGGAAATTGTCTACAATAATTCTTTCCAATATACCTTCTGCTCCCCTCTCTCTTTCTTCTTCTTCTGGAATCCCAATTATTCTAATGTTGTGTCATGTTATAGTGTCACTTATCTTTTGAATTCTCTCCTCATGATCCAGTATTTGTTTGTCTCTCTTTTTCTCAGCTTCTTTATTCTCTGTCATTTGGTCTTCTATGTCACTAATTCTTTCTTCTGCCTCATTTATCCTAGCAGTAAGAGCTTCCATTTTTTTTTTTTTAAGATTTTATCCATTTACCTGACAGACAGAGATCACAAGTAGGCAGAGAGGCAGGCAGAGAGGGAGGAGGAAGCAGGCTCCCTGCTGAGCAGAGAGCCTGATGCGGGGCTCGATCCCAGGTCCCCAGGATCATGACCTGAGCTGAAAGCAGAGGCTTTAACCCACTGAGCCACCCAGGCGCCCCAGAGCTTCCATTTTTGATTGCACCCCACTAGTAGCTTTTTTTATTTCAACTTGGTTAGATTTTTGTTCTATTATTTCTCCAGAAAGGGCTTTTATCTCTCCGGAGAGGGTTTCTATGTCATTTTTGAGCCCAGCTAGAACCTTGAGAATCATCATTCTGAAATCTAGATCTGTCATGGTTTCAGGAGCTTTTGTTCCCTGAGCGCTTTCCATAGAGTTCTGCAGGACGGGAATGAAGATGGCAGCCTCCCAGTCTCCAGCCCGAGGAGCCGAGAGCTCGGGGTCCTGCTCCTCAGTGCACCCTCAGAGAAAAGCGCCCAACCACCCCCATCTCCAGCCGTGCTCTGAGCTCACCCAGCCTGTGGCCAGTTCAAGGTAAGCGCGAGTTGAGAGCTCACTCCTTGGCTTTGTCACTGTAGCCATCTTCCCCCCTCTAATACCTGTGAGCTCTGCAATATTCAGACACCCCTGGTCCTTCTGTGACCCCGCAGGACCTGGGGTTACGCTGACTCCATGTGGGCTCCCCCTGGTTTAGCCTCTGGAGCCATGTCCCTCTGTGGAGCAGACTTTTAAAAGTCCTGATTTTGTGCTCCATTGCTCCGCCACTTGCTGGGAGCTGGCCCCTCCCCCACGCTTTCTATCTTCCTGTCACTTTGGAGTCATTTCTCCGCAAGTCTTACCTTTCAGAAAGTGATCAATTTTCTGACTCTAAAATTGTTGCTCTTCTTCTCTTTGATTTCCCATTGGATTTGTAGGTGTTCGCAATGGTTAGATAAGTTATCTAGCTGATCTCCTGGTATCTGATGTCGTCTCAGCCTGCTACTTCTCTGCGATCTTGACTCCTCCCCCTACAAAGCTCTTTAAACAAAGAAAGTAATGTGGTTTAAAATTCTTCACATTATGTTTTACTTAGAATTTAGATTTGATGCCTTATATAAAACAACCAAGCAGTTATCATAAAACATTGAAAATGCAGTCAAAGCCATATGTTCAAAGAGTTAAATGAAAAGATTTAAAAAAAAGTCCCTCTTCCCAAGGATGATTTAGTGTTGCTATTCCATAGCCAATCTGAATACCTTTATCCTTTTAATATTGAAAGTAGTAAAATCACTTACTGGTTTAAAACAATAATTTCTATTCTCTCACATGCAAATTTAGCCTTATCTTATAGCACCAGGCTCCATAACAACAGCAATAATAGCAAAAACAAAATAAGAAACTCTATGCTTCTAATATCAGAAGGCCTAGCTAGAAGAAAAAAGAAATAGAAGTGAAAAAGCCTCAAGACAGAAGGAAAATGGGACAAGGTTACTTGAGGGGAAGTGCAAGCAAACTGAGGTGGAGGAGTAGAAAATCAAGAACCTTCACAATGATACAGGACAATATTCTTTTTTTCTTTTTAATAACAGTGTGAAAAATGTTACACAAGTTTTCCAAAAATACAAGAGGAGGAAATAATTGAGGTCTCATCAAAAGTTAAAATAAATGGATGCCTGAATGTCTCAGTCAGTAAAGTGTCTGACTTCAGCTTGAGATCATGATCCCTGGAGTCCTGGGATCAAGTCCTGCATTGAGCTCCTTGCTCAGAATGGAACCTGCTTCTCCCTCTGCCTTCCATCTCCCCTGCTTGTGTTCTCATTCTCTCTCTGTGACAAATAAATACATTGAATCTTTTATAAAAGTTAAAATAAAAATATAAAAATAATTAAAATTAAAGGAGGTGAAAGGCCAGTACTGTGAAATGTGTAAAACACTGATGAAAGAAAGTGAAGATGACAAAATCAAATGGGAAAGATATTCCATCCTCATGGATTGGAAGAACAAATAGTGTTCAAATGCTCTTATTAGCCAAAATCGTCTGCATTAACAGAACTGAATCCTAAAATTTGCATGGAACCACAAAAGAACCCAAGCAATCTTAAAAATGAAAGACAAGGAGTGCCTGGGTGGTTCAGTGAATTAAGCCTCTGCCTTCAATTCAGGCCATGATCTCAGGGTGCTGAGATAGAGCTCCACATCAGACTTTCTGCTCAGCAAGGAGCCTGCTTCCCCCTTTCAATCTGCTTGCCTCTCTGCCTATGTGTGATCTCTCTCTCTGTTAAATAAATAAAATCTTTAAAAAAAAAAAAAAAAGACTTCACAGCACTCACCAAATCACATACCCTCCCCAATGTCCAAAATCCCACCCCCTTCTCCCAAACCCCCTCCCCCCGGCAACCCTCAGTTTGTTTTGTGAGATTGAGAGTCACTTATGGTTTGTCTCCCTCCCAATCCCATCTTGTTTCATTTATTCTTCTTCTACCCACTTAAGCCTCCATGTTGCATCACCACTTCCTCATATCAGGGAGATCATATGATAGTTGTCTTTCTCTGCTTGACTTATTTCGCTAAGCATGATACGCTCTAGTTCAAAAAATTAAAATAAAAAAAAATTAAGAATTAAATTAAAACATTAAAAAATAAATAAACCTGAAAAAAAAAAAAAAAAGAAGGACAAAACTGGAGGTATCACAAGCTCAGATTTCAAGATATACTACAAAGCTGTAGTAGTCAAAATTGCATGGTGTTGACACAAAAACAGACATATAGATCAATAGAACAGAATATACAGCCCAGAAATAAACCCACAATTATATAGTCAATTAATCTTTGACAAAGGAGGAAAGAATATGGAATGAGAAAGAGACAATCTCCAACAAACGGTGAGAAAACCAGACAACTACATGCAAAATAAACTGGATCACTTTCCTATACTATATACAAATATAAACTCAAAATGGAGTATGGAACTAAATGTGAGACCCACCTAAAAGTCCCAGAAGAGAGTACAGGCAGCAATTTTTCTTGACATCAGATATAGCAGTGGTTTTCTAGATAGGTCTCCTTTGGCAAGGAAAACAAAAGCAAAAATGAACTATTGGGACTACACTGAAATAAAAATCTTCTGCAAAGCAAATAAAACAGCCAACAATGAATTCTGGAACACTAAAAAAAAATAATAATAATAAAAATAAAAAAATAAAATAAAATAAATCAAATTTAAAAAAATAGAAAAAAAAAGGAAACAGTCAAAACCAAAGGACAATCTACTGAATGGGAAAAAATATTTACAGATGACACATCTGATAAAGGGTTGGTATCCAAAATATATAAAGATCTTATACAACTTAACCACAAAAGCAATCCAATTTTTAAAAAGGGCAGAAGATGTGAATAGACACTTCTCTAAAGAAGATTCCCAGAAGGCTAATAGACACATGGAAAAGTGCTCAACATCACTCATCATAAGGGAAACGCAAATCAAAACCACCTTGAGATATCACCTCACACCTATCAGAATGGCTAACATAAAAAAACACAAGAAACAAGTGTTGGAAAAAATGTAGAGGAAAAGGAACCCTTCTGTACATTTGTGGAAATTCAAACGGATGCCACCACTGTGGAAAACATCATAGTTTCCTAAAAAAAAATTAAAGATAAAACTACCCCATGATCTGATAATTGTGTTACTAGTATTCACCCCCAATACAAAGAAATTAATTCAAAGGGATATATGCACCATTATGTTTATTGCAGCATTATTTACAGTAGCCAAATTTGGGAAGAAGCCCAGGCATCCAGAGATTGATGAATGGATAAAGATATGAGATATATATATAAAGATGTGATATATATATATATATTATTCAGCCATAAAAATGAATAAAATCTTGCCATTGGCAACAGCATGGATGGAGCTAGAGAGTAAAATGCTAAATGAAATACGTCAGAGAATGACAAATACCATATTATTTCACTCATATGTGGAATTTAAGAGGCAAAACAAAGAGGCAAAAGAAAATTTAAAAAAGGAGAGAGAGAGAGAAAAAAACCAAGAAACAGACTCACTTATTAAGAACAAACTAATATTTACCAGAGGGGGTGGGGAATGGATGAATTAGGTGATGGGGATTAAGGGGTGCATTTTTTTTTTTTTTAATAAGCACTGGGTGATGTTTGGAACTGCTGAATCACTAAGTGTACACCTGAAACCAATATAAAATTGTATGTTAACTATACTGGAATAAAAATTTAAAAAAAAGTGAAGTTCACTTTAACAACAACATCAAAAGAATGGCTAAAATCAAAACCACAGGAAACAAGTATGGGCAAGGATGAGGAGAAAGAGGAACCCTCTTGCACTATTGTTGGGAGTGCAAACTGTTGTAGCCACTGAGGAAAATAATATGGAGGTTCCTCAAAAAATTAAAAGTAGAATTACCATATGATCCAGGATTCAGCTACTGGGTATTTGCCCAAAGAATACAAAGACACTAATTTGAAAAGGCATTTGCACTCTGTGTTTATTGCAGCATTATTTACAATAGCCAAATTATGGAAGCAGCCCAAGTGTCTACAGATAGATTAATAGATTAATAGATTAAAAAAAAAAAAAAAGAGGTGGTAAACACACATACGGGCACATACATGCAGGCACACACACACACACACACACAGAAGAATATTACTCAGCCATTAAAAAAAAAATGAAATCTTACCATTTGCAACATTGATGGAACTACAGAGTATTATACTAAGTGAAATAAGTCAGTCAGACAAAGATAAATACCACATGACTTGACTCAAATGGGGAATTTAAGAAAGGAAACAAATGAACAGAGCCAAAAAAGAGAGATCAGAAAAAAAACAGACTTTTAACTACAGAACACAAACTTACGGTTACCAGAGGTGAGGTGGGTGGGGTGATGGGCGAAATAGATGATGGGGATCAATGACTACACTTATCATGATGAGCTCTAAGTACTGTATAGACTTGCTGAATTGTTATATTGTACACCTGAAATGAATATAACACTGTATCCAGTTACATTAAATTAAAATTTAAAAAAAAAGGAAACACATATCTGGATTCAATGGATGTGTCTTAGGAGTTATAGGTAATTTTTATAAATTTTCATATTTGGTGGGTTTTTCTGAATGATAATCTCAAAACTGTATAAGCATATTTTAAACATTCCATGGCTCCTTTCATGATTTGCTACTAGCATGTAATTTCAGCATCTAGTTGAGAACAATTTGTTTACAGGAAAATGACTTTTTCAGCTTTGTGAAATAAATTACCTTATTTCCATTTTTTCATTTCTAAATTCATTAACATTTAAAATATAAATTGATTTGGCTTTTAGAGTTGTTCCATAAAGTCTTAACCATGAAGAATTAACTCCAACTTCATGTTTATACACATATAATTAATAAAATAGTTTGTGTTAAAAATAATAATAAAAATTAAAACTTTGTACATATTACACAGAAAGGAAAGAATAAGTAAAGTGTTTTTTTAAAAAGAATACAATCAGCTGCCTTATTTATGTGTTTCAAAATTTCTGAAAATTGCAGCTCAAAAGTTTTTGTCATTTAAATCGAAATAATTTTATTGAAAAGTCCCACGGTCAGGACCTGCCTAAATAAAGACAATGACATGATATTATTTGTAAATCAGTATTTTCAACACAATTAACATGACCTTTCTAAGAAACACAAGGCAAACACTAAAGAGAAATTATTTTATGAACAAATAAAGCTTAAAGTTCATTCATTATATATTGCTGAATGGTGCCTTCTTATTTCAAATTTTGAAATGGAATTAAATATGGAGATAAAAGCAATCTTTTAATCAAGTGTCATTCTCAAATGCAGGTATTACTTAAGTCTGAATTACTAAATAAATAAATAAATAAATAAATAATGTTGTAAGTGATTTTAAAATGGTAATTAATCTGACCTGTTTTTGTCATGTTTGAAAAATTGAAAGTAGGCTAAATTAATCTTACTTTTTAGTCATCTATAAGCTCCCATATTAAAAAAAAATGTTAGCAGTTGCTGTAAATTATCATTGTAATTGTGATTTTTCCAAGTATTATTTACCCCCTGGTTACAAAGCTTAAGATAAGTCAAGACTGAACAAAAAAATATCATTTGGTTGATTCCATCTTGGTTTCAAACTAGCAATAAAATTACTAAAAAGTTCCAAAAGGAACAACAACAAAAAAAGTTTAAAGTTGCTCAAATATTGGGCAATTATAGTGTTCAACCTCCTTAAGTAGAATTGTTTCTGGAAATGTTTTTGCTATTTTTTGTATTTCATTCTTATTTCATTTGATCAATTGCAAGGAACATATTAAGTATAAGGAACAATCTTGGATACAAATAATTCAAGACTGTTAATTCATCATGAAGGTAATTAGAGGCATATTTCCTATCATTGAAAAAAAATTTAATACTGTTTCTCTCTGAAATTCAGATCATGAAAATGGAAAACTATGTTTTCCTATTATATTTACAGAACCCTCTTTTCAAAAATAGTTTTTTTTTTTAAAGATTTTATTTATTTATTTGACAGAGAGAGATCACAAGTAGGCAGAGAGGCAGGCAGAGAGAGAGAGGAGGAAGCAGGCTCCCTGCTGTGCAGAGAGCCTGATGCGGGACTCGATCCCAGGACCCTGAGATCATGACCTGAGCCGAAGGCAGCGGCTTAACCCACTGAGCCACCCAGGTGCCCCACTCTTTTCAAAAATAAATTAATTCTAAGGTCTCAAAAATGTGCTAGCATGTATCCTTTAAAAGTTGTCATGTATAGTAAGTTGTAAACAACAAGAAAGTTGGTGTGAAAAATAGTGCTACTGCTGCAGAAATGATTATTTTGAATTTCTTTAAATGTTGAGAAGTCAAAGGACAAAGCAGACAATATATTAAAATAAATGCTTAAAAATCTAGTAAAGAATGACAAACTCTTTTAGAGGACAGCTAGTGGAAAGTATGTCACCTGACAAATTCTTTTCGATATCTGAGGCTAAGAACAAGGAGATAAGAGTTGGATTTCATTGTGACATCTAAAATCCTGAATTCTGCCTCGTGTGAGAAACCTATCATGATGCATAGAAGACGGTGCCTTATTTATGGAGCAGATTATTTGATAGTCAAACATGATTGTTCTCATATTTCAACATTTGGAGGAAAACCAAATGGATATCACTCTTGCATGAAAAAAAAATCACATTTTAGGCAATATATATATATATATATATATATATATATATATATATATATCTTGAAGTAAAATACTTCAAGTAATATACTTAAAAGTAAGATATTTTAACAGGGACAACAAATGTGTTGAAAAAAGCTCATACTGACATTGAATGAGCTAAATAATGATACTAATTTGTTCAGTCTATATTTACATTGGCAATTATTTACTCTGAAAATTGGCATAGGTCTTACACATGGTAGACACCAGGAAATTCCATGCAAGCCCCATTTTTTTTTCAAAGATTTTATTTTTCTGAGAGAGGGTGGGGGGAGAGAGCACACGTGGTGTGCATGCATAAGAGGGGGAAGGGTAGAGAGAGGGAGAGGAAGAAGCAGACTCCCTGTTGAGCAGAGAGCCCAATAGGGTAATTAATCCTGGGACTCTGGGATCATGACCTGAACAGAAGGCAGCTGTTTAATAGACTGAGCCACCCAGGCACCCTATGCGAACCCTACTTTTATGGGAAACAAATGTTAAACTCACATACAATATCATCTATTTTCATGATAATTATGTTGCCCAAACTAAGAGAGAAATGAAATCAAGAAGACAAGCTCAGGACATCAAATTCTAAAACTATAGATCAGGGACTCTGAATTTAGAATCCCAACATCTCATTTCACAGCTTTCCAGGAGAGAAATTTGAGAACAAGTAGAAAGCACAGTTAATGTAGAATACTATTAATATGTATCAATGAAATATGGCTCTTGATTACCATTAGTTAGATTAAGTGAACAGTCTAAGTGGACAATTATCACAGGAATAAAGAGATCTGTCTAATGGTAGCATTTTGGCTATGTTAGGCTATCGTAATAGAACTTAGGAGTCTCAGACTTTGTTTAAAGGACAAGTCTGTCTTTCGGCAAAGTAAGGGAAAAAATACAAGAATCAGAAAAGAAAAATAAGGTTAATAAACAAATGAAACTACCATGATAGTCTATGTGGCACAGAACTGACATACAGGGATCAATATCAGGGGACTAATAGAGAAAGTGGATTTGGGTTTTGGGGAGGTAATGTAGAAACAATGATCGTTGCCCTTCTAGAAACACAACTAAGTGTTAATCATCTCCTAATTCTTTTATTAATGGAATAGGGAAGCTATAAAATAGTAAATAGATTTCACATGAATTTATCTACACACCATTTAAAGTTTTTGTTATCACTATAACACAGAAAACTTTGAATGCTAGAGGCTAGGTTACATTCTCAGGAGCACAGCTCTAATGTGAATAAAGTTTTGTTTTATTCCCAAGACTGTGATCTTTACCACTGTCCAACACTTTCTAAAATAAAGGTTTCAAGACTGGACATTTATGGATAGATGCTCACTCCCTGGAAAAGACAGGAACAACCAAACAGACAAGGGAAAAGAGAGAAATCTCCCTTGGTTAAAACAGAGAAAGGCTCTGCTCACTTCTCTCCTCACATGCTTTAGTGATTTCTGCTTATTTTATTAAGATAAACTAAAATAAAGATAAGAATGAGAAAAGAAGATAATAAAAAATTAAAAACCACAATGAAAAATAGATAACATAAAAAGGAAATAATTAAAACAAAGCCTAAAGGTGATAAGAAGCAACTAGGTAAATAAGTAACATAAGAACAAAGTAAGCTTGAGATAAAAGGAAAGTCTTATAAAAAACATTAAGAAAAGATAAATCAACTAAGAACAATTAACTGTGAGATTGTAAAAGCAAATGGACTAAAAAATTAAAAGAAAAGATAAACATGGGAAAAAAATGTAATGGATTCAAATAAGAAGAGAATAAAGTAGGGCATAAAATGCTAACTAGAATAAAAGAAAGAAAATAGTACTACAAGTCCCGAAGTTTAGCACAGATGTACATTTGTGTGCTGAGAGCTAAAATCACTGAACATCTTAAGCAGATGGCACACAAAATTGTGCTCTCAACACTAAGGGGCCCAGCGGTGTCTTCTTTGACTTCAAGTCTTCTGGGAAGTCTGAAGAGAGAGATCGTGACCATTCTATTCTCTGATGTGACTCTCCAGTCCAATGTGTACTCAGACATGCTGATCAGCCCTCAAATTGCTTCCATGTAATTTTCTGCTGTGTACCTATAGGCACATATATTCTTGTTTCCCTTGGTAGTCCTTTCCAGATAGCCGTTCCAAGAATGAGTTTATAGCCAAGAGGAATTAGCATAATGCCATTGAAGAGTTTATCCAAGAAAGTGAAATGTTGCTGCCCTTTGCTTCAAAATGTTGTTCAAAATGTGCTGGTCTTTTGGTGAATTTCATTAATGCTTCTAGTTATAACATCAATCATTTTCAGAAAATAGTCTGTGAAATTATGCATTTACATATGTAGTTTATACAGAAGAAAAATAAAGACCTTGTAGGATAATATGGTGATACACTAACTGAAACATTCTTTTCTCTAACCCACCCACCTTATCTATACCTCTTACTTTTGTCTTAAGGCATAAAGCCAATGACACCCTCCTCCTACTTTCTGGAAATAGGTCCTATGGAAAAGGCTTATTCCAATTTGACTTTTAAGAACTACAGAGCCAATGCTTCAGACACTGAGTGAATGAAGTACAGGAAGTCAGAAAGTTTAATAAAAAAAACAAAAACAAAACCATGTATTATCATTGTTTGTAGTTGTAGAGTAGAACAGTGGTGTTATGTGTGTGGACACAAGAAGACTGGAGATATTTCCTTAATTCTTTCATGGAATTTGTTGTGACCTGATATTGCATCAGGAGGATCCAAAGAGCAAAAAACTTGTCGTTAAAATGAGGGGATATCAAAGTACACAAATTTTGTTTGGACAATACCTGCAGGATGTGAGTAAAAACAGATCTACATTTCAGAGGGCCACATCAGGGACCAAATTAGGAAACAAGTCAGTACCCCCAGACTGACCAAAAGGTATTCACTACATTATCTTGTATCACTGTACAGAGAGCCACATAGTTTAACTTTAATGTAAAGGAAGGAAAAGTTCCAGCATGGAAAACATGTCTTTCTTCTTAAACATGCCATATTAAAAATTGGATTCTATAAGATATTGGAAACTTTTGTAGAATACAAAGATAATTAGGTTCTATAAGCACTGGAATGCCCCAATTAAAGATGCCCTTATATTACAGAATATCTTCTCCTTTAGTATCCATGGTTCTTGGTCATGCCACTTTGAAGAATGAAAAGGTAGACCAGATGAAGAGTGTTAGGCAGCAAAACAAAGTTTATTGAGTGATAGTACAGAGATCCTGAAGAGGGTGGCAACCCAAGAGGGGTTCTCAGTCTCAGGGATTTTATGGGTTTGTTGGCAGGTGTGTTTTTTGTTGTGGTTTTTGTTGTTGTTGTTGTTTGTTTGTTTGTTTTTGTTTTTTTAAAAAAAGTCACTGTTTAAATTTTATTTGGTATTTTAGTTGGTACAACACTTAGTTGGTTATATGGTCTTTTTACATTATATGGCAATGTACACTATATTCTGACATACATGGAACACGAAGTAAGATCCTTTGGAACAGTTACGCATGATACATGCAATAATGAATGTACACATTGGAGCCCAGAATGTGACTGCCTGGAAAAGATGGACTAGGCGTGTTGGGTGAAGAAACCAGAAGTCATAGAACACACAGGAAATGTGCATCTGGTTTGAAGAGCACCTGCTGCATATGCAATATTGGCAGTGGTGCCTCTGAGATGGAACCCATTTAGGACTACAAAGGGGCAGGTGTGTTTTAATCTGATTAACCCCCCAGCAACCCTCAGTTTGTTTTGTGCAATTAAGAGTCTCTTATGGTTTATCTCCCTCCCTGATCATATTTTGTATCATTTTTCAAAGAAGCCACTCTTTTTTTTTTTTAAGATTTTATTTATTTTATTTATTTGACAGAGAGAGATCACAGGTAAGTAGAGAGGCAGGCAGAGAGAGAAAGAGAGGGGTGGGGGAGCAGGCTCCCTGCTGAGCAGAGAGCCCGATGTGGGACTCGATCCCAGGACCCTGAGATCATGACCTGAGCCGAAGGCAGTGGCTTAACCCACTGAGCCACCCAGGCGCCCCCAAAGAAGCCACTCTTAAAGGGATATTTTACACCACTTTGGAAGCAGCCCTCCTCCCTTTCCCACATAATAGGTAGAGGACCAAAACTTGATTAGAAGACAGGTGCAGGCAGGTGTGTTTTAATCTGATTAACCCTCCCTGTACCTGTCTTCTAATCAAGTTTTGGTCCTCTACCAATTATGTGGGAAAGGGAGGAAGGCTGCTTCCAAGGTGATGTAAAATATCCCTTTAGAGTGGCTTCTTTGAAAAATGAAACAAAATATGATCAGAGAGGGAGACAAACCATAAGAGACTCTTAATCTCACAGAACAAACTGAGGATTGCTGGGGGGTGGAAGGTAGGGATAGGGTGGTTGGCTTTTGGACATTGGGAAGGGTATGTGCTATGGTGAGTGCTGTGAAATGTGTAAGCCTGATGATTCACAGAACTTACCCCTGGGCAAATAATATATTGTATGTTAATTAAAAAAAAATGTGGCTTCCTTGTAGGGTGGGGACACATGTCCCTGCCTGTCTTTCTTCCAATGATCCTTCAACACAGTTGATGTTTTTTCCCTGCTTACTGTTGAGGAAGATAAATTTTTCCTGTACTCTTCTAGATTCTTTTGCTGGTAAATTGACATAGGACAGTTTACCAGGAGGGGGGGGAAACACACACACACACACACGCAAAATTATATTTATATATATACATGTATATATATGACCCAAAGGAATATGAGATCCACAGGCAGTCAGGCAATTGAGGCTTAGATACCCTGAGCTATGAGAAGGGGGGAGGGGTAAGACTTCAAAGGATGAAGACAATTTATAAAAAGATGGAAAGAAGAAATATTTGACAAATATTTTCCATGTCATACAAAGACAATGAGACACTGGGGGGAATTTGATCTCTAGGCCTTGTTGAGCTTCCCCCAAGTTCACCACACCTAGACCATATTTGTGGTTATCTCTAATGATAGTTCTCATCCAGACCAGGCTGACTCTCTAAATTCTTTTAGGTAGTTAAGGGGGAGGTAAAACAAAAACAAAAACAAAAAACAAAGAAAAAACACAAAAAACTCTTCCTGAGTCTTTTAGGCCTGGATTGTTTTCAGCTCAAAGAAATCCATATGCCAAAGTGGCATATTTGGGGGAGGCTCATTCTCAATCTCTTCACTAGAAATGGAAAAAAAAATCATCACATCTCTGTTTGAACTTTCTATCTCCCAGCATGTATTACATTCTTCTGTCTTATCTATATGTATTCTAACTTCCTCTTCATTTTTTTATCCTTACTTCCTTCAGATATGTTTGCAGATTCTGGAGCAGGGAGGTAAAGTATAGGAGAAAAATAACTAAAACACCATTTAGGAAAATTCAAATGAAAAATTTCAACCAATAACTAACTAGACTACCCCAAATGACATCAAGTTGATTTGTAATAATTCCTCCAAAGATCCCACAATATAAACTCTCACTGAAATATCCACAATAGCATTGGAAGTAAAAGCATTCTATTCCAACCACAAAATGTACATTAAGTAAAATGTCTTATAAATTCTGCATTCTACTCCATAACATATTTTTAATCTATAAATATTTTGAACTCACAAAAGAAAAAAAATCAAGGAAAATATTTCTACCTTTGACAAATGGCTAATAGGTTTTATTTCATCTTCTGATTATCAAAAATCAGATTAAAAATAATGATTTCAGTATTTCTGTTTTTCATCTTGGGACAAATGTGGAATTGCATGAAGTAGTTGGATTGAGAAAGTTGGTCCCAGAAAGAAAAAAGGATGTCATTTTATTGTCCAACATGGAACAATGCCACAAAGTAACAAAAACTCACTCTTTGCTTCAAGAAATAACCTTGAGCACCTACTGCATGGAGCAATGGGTGTGGTGTATAAACAATGAATTTTGGAACACTGAAAAGAAGTAAAATAAAATAACATGGGGAAAATAAAAGAAATAACCTTGAGGGGAATCTCTGAGTTTATAGTCTCCTGATAGCGTTATTGCTCGAGAAACACAAGGACATAGTTTATAAAACAAAATTTGCTGGAATAGTCTCCATAAACCTTTAGACTGGGGATAAGAAGAGGTGAAAATGAAAGGAGATGCTCAAGGTTCTTCTCACACAACAGAGGGACCACACAATCGATAGTCATTCCTACATAATACACAACAGGGAAGTGCTTCACATCATTGAAAATATCCTACTGTCAGGTCATTTGGCTCCAACTTGCTTGCTCTGTTTCATGTTACTACTAAACTTCATTTCCCACCACCAATTAAACACAAAGTAATGAATCAATTGCACTTAAACCAAAATGTCTGAGCCTACTTATAGGACACAGCTGTGCCCTGAGATCTGTTAGGCTCAAGGCCCTGAACACCAAAGTGACTAATGGAACTTAATTCACATTGCTGGTTTTCTTGTTAACATCATATGTGGACACTATTCAGATTATGATTCATATCCTTCTCTCTCATTTTAATACTGTTTTCTACATCTCATGATCTCTCTTTATTTCATCTTTAAATTTATTTCACTGTAAAATCTAGAAGCTTATCCATAAAGAAGAACCTATGCTAAATCCTCAAATAATTCTTCAAATAGCCCCTCTCTCCATGTCTTAAACGGGACATTTTCTGCAGTGATACTTCATCCTTTTGGAATTATATTAAAGTAGAACATTTCTTCTTTCAGAACCCAAGTGTCTCAGGATCAGAAGTAAATGACTGATGCTGTTAAGCAATTTTTCTTGTCTCTCCAGCTTTTTGTATAGTTACACTGGTATTCAAGTGAATATCTTATGATCCAAAATTTACCACGTTACTTAAGAACAAAACTCATGTACTGTTTTCTTCTTTGTACTTCTTATGGTAGCTTCTAAAGTACTTTCCAAATTATTCATTTTTGTATAATATAAAATTAATTACCAAGTTTGCTTATATCATAAATATTTTCTTTTAAAGATCTTATTTATTTATTTGACAGAGAGAGAGACAGATCACAAACAGGCAGAGAGGCAGGCAGAGAGGGGGGTAAGCAGGCTCCCCACCGAGCAGAGAGCCAGACGCAGGGCTCAATCCCAGAACTCTGAGACCGTGACCTGAGCCAAAGGCAGAAGCTTAACCCACTGAGCCACCCAGGTGCCCCTATCCTAAATATTTCTTTTTCTTTTAATTTTTTTTAAAGATTTTATTTATTTGATAGAAAGAGACACAGAAAGAGAGGGAACACAAGCAGAGGGAGTGGGAAAGGGAGAAGCAAGCTTCCTGCTGAGCAGGGAGCCGGATGCAGGGCTCCATCCCAGAACCCTGGGATCATGACCTGAGCCGAAGGCAGATGCTTAACGACTGAGCCACCCAGGCGCCCCTATCCTAAATATTTCTTAAATCTATCTGCATCATCCCATCTCTACTCCCCTTTAGCTTTATCAATAATACTTTCATCTTTGGCTTTGTTTACTACACCAGCCCTGGAATTGTTACCCTTTGTCAATGTAGATGCCTTATAAACTATTCTTTAAACTATAGCTAATTGAATCTTGTTAGTACTTACTCTAACCATACTATGTTCTTCAAGAACTGAACTTGCATTGCTTATAGAATAAAAAACCCTTTAACCTTTTATATGAAAGCTCTCCTGGTCTGTGAAGCATCTACTTTTCCAGCCTCACAGGGAAGCTGCCCCACTTTCTCTGTGTTTCCCTACTCTCACTTTCTTTCCCTCCCTCTGGCTTACACACCCTCTCCTATATATAAGTGCTCCCTCTGTCTGGAATGATCTCTTTCTGCAACCATTTTCTTAACAAATATACTACATACCCATTCTTTAGACCTCAACTCAATAATCATTTACTCAAACAAGTTTTCTAAAATCTTGATCAGGTTCTTCTTTGTTATGCTCTCAAAGAGCACATTCTATATCAATTTAATGTAATTCATATATATGTTTATAAATACAAACTTTTTTGAAAAAGTAGTGAAGGAAAGAATAAATCTAAGATATAGATATATAATAGTTATGTTTTAAGTGACAACATTGGATGGTTTATTCTGAGCAGCTGATTCTTTAATAATATCTAACTATGGATTGCATCAATCAATGTTCCAATGCATTTACTCAAAAATATATAACTTAACTATCATCACCATTTAGAAATCAATACTTTTAAAGACTATCAACCATGATATTTTTATAATATCAATTACTTTATAACAGTAGATTAATGAAATATGCTTGGTTAATAGAATTCATTCTGCTAATGAGATAAGGCAAAATTAATATGAGAAATACTACTAAATTAATAATAATTGTATGCATTTCCCATTGTTTTTAATGGAAAAATCAGCAATCCAATTAATAACATCAAAATTTTGAAGTTTTGGCAATTATCACTTCTCAGAAATGCTTTAATTTTTATCTCTTATTTAAATAATATCCACTGTATTTACTTATTTTTAATTCATATAGTATCTAAGTAAAAGTAAAAAAATATTGAATTACAATATGCATCAATTATTTCATTTCAGGCTTTACTAGATACCCAACAATATATGTATATTATATATATTAATATATATAATATATATATTATATATTATATTTATATTTATAAAATCTTATGAAATTGGCACATCCTGAAAAATATAGCTTAAAATGTATTTCATTTGTTCATCTAACAGACAAACTAATGCAGTTTTCAATTAAATAAATATTGTCTGCATTTTGAGTATATTACTTTCTAGTTAGAGATCTTTAGGTAATAATTTTAACTTTCTGAACTCAGTAGACTCATTCATCAAATATATGTATAATCCTAACTCACAGCGTTATTAGAAAGTTTAAAGATATAATCAAGACATAAGAGGAGAAAATATTTGCAAAACTTATATCTGATAAGGGTCTAGTATTCATAATATATAAAGAACTTTATAACTCAACAACAACAAGAAAAATACCCAATTAAAAATGGGCAAAGAACTTAGCAAACTCAACACCCAAAGAACAAATAATCCAATCAAGAAATGGGCAGAAGACATGAACAGACATTTCTGCAAAGAAGACATCCAGATGGCGAACAGACACATGAAAAAGTGCTCCATATCACTCGGCATCAGGGAAATACAAATCAAAACCACAATGAGATATCACCTCACACCAGTCAGAATGGCTAAAATCAACAAGTCAGGAAATGAGAGATGCTGGCGAGGATGCGGAGAAAGGGGAACCCTCCTACACTGCTGGTGGGAATGCAAGCTGGTGCAGTCACTCTGGAAAACAGCATGGAGGTTCCTCAAAATGTTGAAAATAGAACTGCCCTATGACCCAGCAATTGCACTATTGGGTATTTACCCTAAAGATACAAATGTAGTGATCCAAAGGGACACATGCACCCGAATGTTTATAGCAGCAATGTCCACAATAGCCAAACTATGGAAAGAACCTAGATTTCCATCAACAGATGAATGGATCAAGAAGATGTGGTATATATACACAATGGAATACTATGCAGCCATCAAAAGAAATGAAATCTTGCCATTTGCAACAACATGGATGGAACTAGAGCATATCATGCTTAGCGAAATAAGTCAAGCAGAGAAAGACAACTATCATATGATCTCCCTGATATGAGGAAGTGGTGATGCAACATGGAGGCTTAAGTGGGTAGAAGAATAAATGAAACAAGATGGGATTGGGAGGGAGACAAACCATAAGTGACTCTTAATCTCACAAAACAAACTGAGGGTTGCTGGGGGGAGGGGGTTTGGGAGAAGGGGGAGGGATTATGGACATTGGGGAGGGTATGTGATTTGGTGAGTGCTGTGAAGTGTGTAAACCTGGTGATTCACAGACCTGTACCCCTGGGGATAAAAATATATGTTTATAAAAAATAAAAAATTAAAAAAATTAAAAAAATAAAAATGGGCAAAGGACTTAAAATAGACATTTCTCCAAAGAAGACATAGAAATGGCCAACAAGTACATGAAAAGATCCTCAATATCATTAGTTACATTAGAAAATTCAAATCAATGGGGCGCCTGGGTGGCTCAGTGGGTTAAGCCACTGTCTTCGGCTCAGGTCATGATCTCGGGGTCCTGGGATCAAGTCCCGCATGGGGCTCTCTGCTTAGCAGGGGGTCTGCTTCCCTTCCCCTCTCTCTGCCTGCCTCTCTGCCTGCTTGTGATCTCTCTTTGTCAAATAAATAAATAAAATCTTTAAAAAAAAAAAAAAGAAAATTCAAATCAAGACTGCAGTGTACCAGCGCACAATGAGTAGCTTGGCTAGAACTGAAAAACAAAACAAAACAACAGAAAGTAACAAGTATTGGTGAGGATGTAGGAAAAATGGAATCATTGCACATTGCTGGTCAGAATATGAAATGACTCAGCTGCTATAGAAAACAGTTTGGGAGTTCCCCATAAACTTAAACATAGAATTATTATATGACCCTGCAATTTAATTCTTAAGTATACACAAAACATTGAAAGCATATGCACAAATAAGTACTTGTACTCACATGTTCATTACAACACTATTCATATTAGCCAAATAGAGAAACAGCCCAAAAGTCCATCAGCGGATAAACAGACAGTCATCATGTACCTATAGGATAAATATTATTCAGTCATAAAACGTATGAAGTACTGAAGTATGCTACATCACTGGTGAACCTTGAAAACATTATGCTAAGCTAAATAAGCCAGTTGCAAAAGATCACAGAGTATTCAATTTCATTCATATGAAATATTCAGAATAGGCAAATCTATAGAAAAGATTGGTGGTCACTTAGTGAAAAAAGGTGAAAGCTAAAGGATATAGGGTTTTTTGGGGGTGATGGAAATGTTCTATAATTGACCATGATGATGATTATACACATCAGTCCTTATACTAAAAACATTAGCATGTACACTTTTATTTTTTTTTAAGATTTTATTTATTTGACAGACAGAGATCACAAGTAGGCAGAGAAGCAGGCAGAGAGAGAGAGAGAGAGAGAGGAGGAAGCAGGCTCCCTGCCGAGCAGAGAGCCTGATGCAGGGCTCAATCCCAGAACCCTGGGATCATGACCCGAGCCGAAGGTAGAGGCTTTAACCCACTGAGCCACCCAGGCGCCCCGCATGTACACTTTTAAAAGAGTGAAGTATATGGTATATGATTTATATATCAATGAAGTTATAAAATTAAAAAAGGAAAAAAACAATTTTATGTAGTTCCTATTACACTATGTGGCATAACAAAAAGAAATAAAAATATTGTTTTTAACCCACCACTTATGTTTTACTGTATTTTTTAACACTCTATACTGTGTTTGAAGTTTGATCCTATCTCATTTAATATGATCTATTTATGGGTCTAGACATGGAGTAGATGGCTTCTAAACTGGCAAGAATTAAAATGCAACATGTGTAAGAATTGTTCCTGATTTTGTTCTTAAATTGTGCAACAAATTTTACATGAATTTCAGAGACAGAAAAAAATACAATAAACACTTCAAATCTATTAGGAAGTTTTTGTTGTTGTTGTTTTTTATTTGGAGGGTCATAGGAATGTAACACTCAAAACAGGTCAAGAGAAGTGGTAGGAAAAGCACTTCTGAAACAATACTGAGTTTTAACAAGTACTATAGTACTTCTAAAATTTATCTGAAAACCTAACAGAGAGAAGTGAGACAATACCTCAATTCAAAGACCTTATAACTTGGTGGTAGTGGATACCATCCTTATATAGAAAGCTATGTCCTTTCAAAAAAATAAATAAAGGAAAAATAAAACTATAAGCAGAAGACAAGTTACAGTGAGTTAAAACTCTTGAGCCCCAAACTATTAGATAAACATTCTATGAGCATGCAAGTTTTGTGTTTTTAAAGAAAAACAAAACAAAACAGAAGTCCTTGTTTATTAGTTATGGCTCTATTATCTAAAAACTTTCTTTTGTTGAAAAACTTCCTTTCTTACTATGCCCTCCCAAATGGAACAATTTTGGCATTGTCAAAATCATTTTAAGTGAGTGAGCAAGTTAATATCACTTATCCTGGAAACAGTTTCTCTTTCTGATTGTTGTCTTCACTTGATTATTCAAAGCCCACAGATAATCCCCTGAACAATTTCTCACAAACAGGAGTAAAAACTGGGAGTCCTTTTTCCTTTGATCACCTCTGGTGCTTTGTTGAAATCTGTCCCCTAAACTATCATCCCCAAGCATGAATGGATTTAATCTGACAGTCTTTTATAATCCAGATCTTGAAGTCAACCATTGTTTTACCATCTAGATACTTCTTAAATTGAAACTTTACCTGGCCTTAATTATTATTTCCAAAGATATATTTATTTTGGTTATATTATGTGTATGTTATGCTAAGTACTGAGTAATGAGAATAGATAAGTTAGCCCAAAGACTTGACTTTTGCTGTAAGCATGACTAATGGAAAGAATACATTGTAAATAAATATTGGTTAAAGTTATCTTTGTTTTAAAATAATGGGATTTTGCAGGGGAAGGATGGATCAAATAGGTGATGGGGATTAAAAATTACACTTATCATTATGAGCACTGAATAATGTATAGAATTGTTGAATCACTATATTATATACATGAACTTAATATAATACTTTTGGTAACAATATTAGAATTAAAATATTTTAATTATTTAATTTTAATACTTTAAATTAAATAAAAATTTTAATTTTTAATTAAAAATGAAATAAAGTAACAGCTTTCAAGTAGATGTTTGAACATTAGGCCTACATTTCAGAATAATGTGTTAAATCCTTTCACATTGGATTTGCAGAAAAAAAGAAATGAGGAAAGAGGGCAAACTGTATTTATGATTATTGAATCACTTATCCTCTTTATTTCATGAAAGCATGGGGCACTGGAAAAAAGCTTTAGAGGAGGATTTCTGTAGAAAAAGGTTTGTTGTGAATCCCACCACTTTCTCCTGCCCCCCCAAGAAGGGTTTTTAATACTAAATACCTATTCCTTATTACAAACTAAGCAAAAGGAATTTGGATAAAACTTAAAGAATGTTTTACACACTCAATATTTGGAGAACATTACAGACTAGCCTGGTAAGTTTAAAAAGCTAAGTATAAACTGATTTCCCAAATTAACAATGAAACTAAGGGCAGAGTACTTTGCTAGAATTAGTTTGCACATTGGTCCAGGCAACAGCTGCCTTTGTGTTCCTATGAATAACATGTAGATGACATGAAAAGAGACCTTCCTTGGATTATTCAAAGAGAAAAATCTCTAATCCACAAAAGTGTTCATGGGACAAGCAACTTTAAGTAACTATCAACTCCAGTTAGAATTGTATAGTTAGCCATGCTGGATCCATAAGAAATAATGTTCCTGCTTCACATTCTAGAATGGTCACAACTGTGGTTCCCAAGTGGGAGGAACCAAGAGAGAAAAAGTTGACTATATCTCTTCATTCAATTCCACAACTATAAGATTCTGTCCAAAGTAAGACTTAGCTCTGGAAAAAAGAGACACTTTTATATAAGTTTTAGAAGTTTTATTACTATAAGTAACTTGATATTTTAATTAAATTAATTGAAAGTGAATTATGTTACCTAAAGTGGCCATATGATCTTTTATATATCTGGAAAAGTAACAAGTTTCTGTAGATTTCATCCAAATTCAGGGTAAAGAAATACCTCTAACAGCTGACTTAAAGGGATAGAAGATATGAAAAAATATGTATATTAGTTTTAAAAATTCCAGGATTTGATTTTATTAACATAATGATTACTTAAGAACAAAAAGTCTTGAACAACTAACAGCAAATTTTGCTGTAAGGATGGTTTCATAAAACCAGGAAATAGCAATGCATCTTAGTCGAAAGAGTGAAGAATCAAGTAAGAACACTGTCAGACCCATTTCCTCATCCCTC
Source organism: Mustela nigripes (assembly GCF_022355385.1). NCBI lineage: Eukaryota > Metazoa > Chordata > Mammalia > Carnivora > Mustelidae > Mustela > Mustela nigripes. The sequence continues at coordinate 196,168,683 of NC_081557.1, forward strand.
ATCTTTGTTACTCTTTGCATGTTGATACTCTCCAGATTTTTCAGCCCTCCATGATTGACTCATTAGACAGAAGAACAAACAAACAAAACAAACAAAAAATGGCCTCTAAGATTCCAAAAGATCTAACTTCCCTGAAAGACTATTTATCTTTCTTCAGTCAAATCAATGTTTCTTCAGTCCTGTCCAGGAGACTAGCCTTACTGATGAGGGAACAGAAGGCAAAGTGACAACAAAGCAGGAGATGACACCCCAAACCACCACCACCACCACCACCACCATTACCACCACCACCACCACCACCCACCACATGTATGTGACATTCCTCAGGCACTCCTAGTAGTCCCAAAGGAAAAACAAATAGTTAACTTACAGAGATTACAATACTACAGGACATGAATCTCCCTCAGTTTAACAAATGTCTTAGCAATTTATAAAACCAAAGCATTTCTATCAATAGCCTAGCTTCCAGAAGAGAATGTAGATACAATTAAATGACTTAATGATCTGCAGCCCTCTGACAGATACTTGAATCAGGCAAAGTGTAATGTTCCTCCAGGAAGCTCCTAACTATCTTAATGCTAATGATTTGCTAGAAGGAAGAACAGACTTACCTTGACAATGGCAAGGCCTCCAGTATCCCCTGTATTTTCTTTAACATATGAAGATCCTTTTGAAGACCTCCCTTTCCCTTACCTCACCCAGCCTCATAGTATATCATCAGTCACCTCTCACAACTGCAGTGCAGCTCCCTCTGTCCATTGATCCTGTCCTCATGCTTTAAAACCCCACCATTTTGCACCAGACTTCTCAAGAATTCTTTTTTGGTTGTCAGCTCCAGACCTCTCTCCACAGAATCTCACCTACATTCCAAAACCACATCAGTATTGTATGAACTCATCACAAAGATGAGAGGAAAGGGCGCCTGGGTGGCTCAGTGGGTTAAGCCGCTGCCTTCGGCTCAGGTCATGATCTCAGAGTCCTGGGATCGAGTCCCGCATCGGGCTCTCTGCTCAGCGGAGAGCCTGCTTCTCTCTCTCTCTCTCTGCCTGCCTCTCCATCTACTTGTGATTTCTCTCTGTCAAATAAATAAATAAAATCTTTAAAAAAAAAAAAAAAAAGATGAGAGGAAAGATACTACAGTAAGTGGTCACTACCAAAGAATACAAAATGCTGTGTACTAAGTATTATGATAAACGTAATAGAGGAAAAGGCATTTATCTAAATAAGACATTGAAGAGGTGAGAAGGAACATGAGAGTTGATTAGAAGGGATTTTATTATGTGTAATAGGGCAAACAGTTCTTCCATAGGGCTTGTATGTCAATAAAAAATATCTGGACATAATAGGTGATAAGTAGGCAACTTGTAGCTCAGGTTTTAGCACATCAATACTTTAGGTTATTTTGTTTTAAGGGTGACACAAGTGAATGGTGTTTATCTATTTAGAATTTGAATACAATCTAGGGATCTTTGTCTTTTAGTAGAAAAGTTAAAACCTTTATATTCATTGTCATAACTAGTATTTTTGACCTTACATCTGTTATATTCTTTTTATATTTGCAGTGTATGCTTCCTTTTCTACATATTAGTGCAATGTGAACTTGGCAAAAAAGTCAATTGTTGGGCATAAGTCTAGAATCACAAATATTGTCTTCGAAAAATTACAGAGTTTTTTTTTTTCTCTGTTTGATTTCTAGTGGTTAGGATTGCATTAGGGAAGACAGAGAATGGCAGATTTTTATTCCTTCCTAGATTATCTCCTCTTCCTGCCTAGATTTATATATGTATTATTTTATTTTTTAACCTTAAAATTAAGGAAATATACCAGGTTATTTCTATATACAAATCAAATTTCATTAATGTTGCCTATCATATGCCATCATCATTGGATTCTTTTTTTTTAATTTAAGCTTAATAAAAGTCTCTTTATGCATGTATTTTATTATTGTTATGGTTCTAATTGTCTTTTTGTTTTGTTTTGTTTGTTTCTTCCTCAGGAATACATGACATTTCTTGGATAGACTTTGTCATTATCCTTCTATCCTTTAAAAATCACAGTACATCTTCATTCTACCATAACACTGTTTTGGCTTCAAGGCTAATTCTATTCTTCGCTACCTACAAGATATCTGATTACCAATGATTAAGGGCTAAGGAGTTAGGATGTACTATAAAACTGCCCTTTTCCTTTAGTCAATTTCTTTTAAGACTACTGTCACTGCCTACAGGTTTTGGCAATCCATAGGATCATATTCACCTCAACCATAACTGATTGAACCAGAAAGACCATGTGACACAAATGAGATAAAATCACAGACTTGAGGGAATCCATCTAATTACTGACTCAGAATTTGATCTATGGAACTAGACACTGAGTAGCTGAATCCTATTTGTGGAATAGACCTACTGACAAGGTCCTAAACTCCTGCTGCTGATGTTTGTTCCCTTTCTTGCTAATATTTTTGTTTGTTTGTTTCTTTGTTTGTAGCTTCTCCTTGGACACTTCGATTTCAGCATCTTACTATAGTATGAAATTCCTTTCTTTTAAGTAGTTTCTGTACTTACAATTCTGTAGTCTTTTATTATTATTATTTATTGCAAAGATGTTATTTTCTTATGTCTCTGTGCTGCTATTTCATTGAGCCTTATTGAATATTATTAAAATACCAAACAAATTTCTAAAATATTACTACAATAAATCATTTTAAAAAGGTATACCTTTCTTTTCACTTTGAAGATAGGGTTTCCTCTTTATCAGACTGCCGCATATGTCCACAAGTCCAAATTTATTTTATTTCCCATTATTTTTCCTTTAAGGAACACATATATACCTAAAATTAAACTTTGCCAACTATTCTTTGTGTGTGAGGTGTACAATGTTCTTTTCCCATACTCTCTTTACCAAATTCTTTTCTGTTGTATAAACTGAAAGTTAACAAAAAAATTTTAAATAAAAAAAAAGTAGCAATGGGAACAAGAGTGCAAAGCATTTACCTCAAATTCTTTCCCCATACCCATGACTCTTCCTGTCTGTACCCAAACCTAAGTTAGTAACTTGATTGAATTGCATTCCATTATGTAAATGTCATTCTTGAAAGCCCATCCTTTCCTAATCCAATGTATCTCTACAGCTGTTTAGTTCAATGCTCTATCTTCTCACATTTGGACCACAGGGAGGAAGAAAGCATGAAGAATCTCCCCAATATTAGATCTAGCATTTTCCCATTGACTGAAATATTCAGTTCAATTCCATAGGGTTTGTAGAAAAGGGGAAACCTTTCTTATGTGGGCTGGACATCAATATTAATTTTCTTTTAAATTTTCAATTGTTATCGTTCCTATTCTTTTATGGTAATTTTAAAGAAGAGTTGGAAAGACTGCATCCATCATGATAATCCTATACTCTGTCTTTATTAGTATTTCAAACTTAAATTTCTAAGTCTGAATTTGAAAATATTTTATTATTAAGTTTAAGTACATTAACATATAATATATGTTTATTTTCTTACTTAACAATCAATGAAAAATAGAAATTATTTGTATATTAAATAGAATAGTGATACTGCCATTATAAACATAGAAGGACATATAAAATAAATATTCAATAATTCCAAATAGAATTTACATAAAGAAGCCAGTGATACAATCATTATTTATTTATTTAAAAGATTTTATTTATTTATTTGACAGACAGAAATCCGAAGTAGGCAAAGAGGCAGGCAGAGAGAGAGGGGGAAGCAGGTTCCCTGCTGAGCAGAGAACCCGATGTGGAGCTTGATCCCAGGACCCTGAGATCATGACTTGAGCTGAAGGCAGAGGATTAACTCACTGAGCCACCCAGGCACCCCAATCATTTTTTATTTTTACTTAGTTTGGGATTTTCCAAGGTAAAACTTAAATGGAATAATTTGAATTTAGGGTCACAAAGTCTTTACATATATTCCAAATAACCACTAATACTATGAGTAATATAAAAATTTTTTTGTGTGTGTGTGTTTTTGTGGCTTGTATTCACCCTTTAAACAACAAAAATTATTTGGTATATATTATGTATCTTATACTCTATTTGGTCCTTCCAAAATTAAAATAACAAATGATCCTGATTTCTAGAATTTAATAATTCAATATACTACTGTGAATTTTAGAAGATAATTATTGTGTACAAGTCAGTAAATTTTTTCCAGATTTACAGCAATATGGAGAAAATTAAGGTAAAACTTGTTATCAGGAAAGGTGCCAAGTTAACATATCCTCTATTAAAGCACATATAGTCTTCTGATTTATTTTTTTAAACATAAATGCTGTCTTCTTCCTTAATGTGATAAAAGTTGTACTCAAGGGGAATTTGCCTCACCTCCTGTATTCTATAATTCATTTGCAGGTGAAGTGCTTTGAGTGAAAAATCATTCATTGAGAATGGGAGTTTGGGGATACAAACTCATAAGCTATTAGTGTATTTGCAACATTAGAAAATGAATTTCAAGACTTTGGAATGTATAAGGTGCCAAATAAACCCTTTAATGATTCATGTCTTACATTCTAAGAATCCTGTATATTTTTCAAGGCAATCAGATGCATACATAATCTCAAAACTAGTTTTGCAGTTTGGTTTTTTGTTTTGTTTTGTTTTTAGATTAAGAAAAGTCTGTAGGCAGTTGGAAATGAATAGTACATATGGCATGAATGGCAATAATAATTAAAGCTGTTAATATTCAGATTCAATTCAGAACAACAAATTATTCTTCAACTAAATAAGACTCTTCTAATTTTTGAAAATTTATTTCCCTTATTTTTGTACCTAGTTCAATATGGAAGCAAATAGGCTATAAAAGGAGTAGCATACACACATAGGCTTAACTGTCAAACATGTTTTAAGGCCTCAATGCAAATTTTATATTACTATTATCGATATGTCAGAGGAAAAAAATCATTTGTTATTTCAGTTTCCCATTTTAAAATAAAGTTTAATGAAATACTGCTGTTTACTAAGTGTAATAGAATACTTTTTAAAATATGTTAATAAAATATGTACTAATAAAATGGCTTATCATCTGCCATTTATGCAAATTGGTATATTCTGCATACATTATATTTCAATAAATTTCAAGTTCTGAATATCATTTGAAAGGTCAAAGAAGTTATCTTTCCCTTCCCTTCTCATCTAGATGCTCAAATAATTAAATTGATATGAGACAGATTAATAAAAGAAAAAAAAAGCTTAAGGCAGAATTTCACCATGGAGGCATAGAAAGATTCTGAACTCACCTTCTCCCATGAACACATAAATTTACAACTACCTATAGAATAATTTCCTTGAAAAAAGACCTGAACACTGGATAAACAAAGCTTCTATAAAGATAAAAGAGAAGCATCAAAATGGGTAGGAAAGGCAAAGACACATTCTCACCAAAAATAAAACCCTATCTGAGACAGGACAATGCAAAACTGGGAGAGAATCTCTTAAGTACAGAACTTTCTCCTGAGAAGGGAAGAGTCTTCTTCATGTCAGGTACCTTGACTTATAGACCCTGTATAGGAAACACAAGCTCTTAAGCATCTGGCTTTGAAACCAGTGAGAATTACATCCAGAAGCCACTGCACTGTAGAGAACAAAAAATATGCTCTTAAAATGCTGATATTTTAAGACTCACTTGTGGGGCACAGTGAAAAAAATATCATTTTGAAAAGTGCCTAAGCCAAATATGAAGTAGACCCAGTTTTAAAGTGTCTTCTAGGGGTGACTGGGTGGCTCAGTGGGTTAAGCCTCTGCCTTCAGCTTGGGTCATGATATCGGGGCTGTGGGATCAAGCCTCACATTGGGATCCCTGCTCAGTGGGGAGTCTTCTTCTCCTTCTGTCCCACTCCCTTGCTCATGCTTTCTAATAAATAAATAAATATATAAGTAATACAGGGTTTGCCAGGGAGGCAGTAACCTGCTATGACTCTTTCCAGGTATGGAGACACTAGAAGGGATAGTACATAAGACCTTTCTCTAATCTCAGATTTGCTAATCTGGCTGGCACCATTTTGGAACACCCACTCTAACTTGTTAGCACTGGAGAATATGTTCAATTGAGTGTCACCCATTCCTACACCATAGCTGTGTGCCACAGCCAGGCCAAACAAAAACCCCACATACCCACAAGTTACTGTTTGTCCAAGTGAGAGCTCCATCAACCTTTGCACCACAGATGTGACCCCATCATACTAGGTAGGTGGAACTCACACAGGGGATACCATTTGAACATCTGGCTCTGGTGACAAGGAGCAGGGAATAGTATTTCCGAAGTAAAAGGACTACACAAGACTACTCCAACACAAAGCCACTGCTTCAAGACTGAGAGATGTATCTGGTTTGACTAATACAAAGAAATAAACACAAAGAGGCAAAATGAAGAAACAAGGGAATACATTCCAAACAAAACAAACAAACAAAAAGACAGAACTTCAGGAAAAAAAAATCTTAATGAAGCAGAGATTATAAACCTGATAATTTAGATTTAACTGTTGGTAAAGAGATAAAAGTAGTGGTCATAAAGCTACTCACTGAACTCAGGAGAAAAATGGGTGAACATGACGAAAACTTTAATGGAGAAAGAAAGTATAAGATATTACTGAACCGAAGTAAGAAAACTGAAGAATACAATAAATGCACTGAAAAATACACTAAAGGAGTTCAACAACAGACTGAACAAAGCAGACCATAGCAGGCTGGAAGACAAAACAAGGGAGCTCTCCAAAGGCAGCAAGAAGAAGAAAAAAAAATGTGAAGGTACCTTGAGCCACCTGGTGACTCAGATAAGTGTCTGACTCTTGATTTTGGTCTCAGGTCAGGATCTCAAGGTTGTGAGATCCAACCCTGAGTCAAGGTCTGCACTGGGCATGATGTCTGCTTAAAATTCTCTCTCTCCTTCTCCCTCTGCCTCTCTGTCCACTCCAAACCCTATCTTTAAAAAAAAAAAAAAGAAAGAAAAGAAAAGAAAAAGTGAAGGTATCTTAAGGGAAATTTGAGGCAACATCAAATGGAATAATGTGCACATTACAGGAGTCCCAGAGAAACAAAAAGAAAAGGCCAAAATACTTTTGAAGAAATAATGACTGAAAAATTTCCTAATTGGGAGAAGGAAACACATTTCCACATCTAAGAAGCCCAGAGTTCTAAATAAGATGAACACAAAGAGATCTACTCCCAGACACATTACAATTAAAATGGCAAAAGTTAAAAATAAAAAGAAAAGAAAAAGAAATCTTAAAACCAGCAAGAGAAAAACATGGTTACAAGCTAGGAAAACCTATAAGGCTATCAGCAGATTTTTAAGCAGAAACTTGGCAGGCCAGAAGTAGGCGGCATGATATATTCAAAGAGTAAAAAGGAAAAAAACTTCCAACCAAGATTTCTCTGCTTAGCAATGATATCATTCAAAATTGAAGGGACTATTAAGAGTTTTCTAGATAAGTAAAGTTTGAAAAGTTTATCAACACTATGACTGCCTTAAAGAAGTGTTTAAGGGACTTCTTTAGCTGAAAAGAAATGGTATTAATTATGGGATATCTGTGTGGCTCAGTCTGTTAAGCATCTGCCTTTGGCTCAGGTCATGATTCCAGGACCCTGTACTTATTAACTTAAAACCAACCTTTATACATGGGATGTTATATATGAACCCCACGGTAACCACAAGCAAAAATTATAATAAATATACAAAGGAAAATAAGAAAGGAATTTAAACATAACACTGAAGATAACCATCAAACCACAATGGGGGAGAGAAATAAAAGAAGGAAAAAAAAGAGAGAGAGAGAGAGAGAGAAACAAACAAACAAACAAACAAAAGTCAGAAAAAAAAATCAACAAAATGGCAAAGAGTACATGCTTAGCAATAAATAATTTAAATGTAAATGGACTAAATTATACATTCAAAAACCACAGAGTGAATGAATGTTAAAAAAAAAAGAAAAAAGAAAGAAAAGAAAAGGAAAGGAAAGAAACATGACACATGGGGCACCTGAGTGGCTCATTCAGAAAAGCATCTGATTTGGTTTTCCACTCACACTGTAATATTCAACACCATGTTGGGCTCTGCACTCACCATGGAGTCTGCTTGAGATTTTCTCTCTCTCTCTCTGCTCCTTCCACTTGTACACCCTTTCTCTCTCTCTCTCTCAAATAAATAAATAAATATTTTAAAAAATGACACATCTACATTCGCCTACAAGTAACTCATTTCAGAAGAACATACATAGAATGAAGTTGAAGAAATGGAGAAGGCAATTTCATGCAAATAGAGTTGAAAAGAAAACTGTTGTACTAAACTAATAGCAAAAAAACCAGACTTCAAAACAAAGCCTGTACTAAAAGAAAAGGAAGGGCATCACATGACGATAAAGAGGTCATTTGTACAAGATATAACGTTTATAAATATATATGCACACAAGACAGAAACACCGACAATATAAAGCAAATATTAAAGGAACTAAAGGGAGAAATTGAGAGCAATGCAATGATAGGAAGGATTTTAATATACCATTTATATTACTGGATAAATCATCAAGACAGAAAATCAATAAAGGTTACATCAGCTTTAAACAACACATTAGACCAAATGGACTTAATAAATATGTACAGAACATAAATCCAAACACAACAGAATAAACATTCTTCTCAAGTGCATATGTATCATTCTCCAGAGTAGATTACACATTAGGCCACAAAACAAGTCTCAATAAATTCAAGAAGACTGAAATCATATTAAACCTCTTTGCCAACCACAATGTTATGAACTTAGAAATCAATTACAAGAAAACTGGAAACAGAAACACACAAAAATGTGGTGAATGAATGACATTCTACCGAAGAAACAATGGGTTATTAAAGAAATCAAAAGACAATTCAGGAGGGGGGACAAGATGGCAGGGAAGTAGGAAGAGGCGCCTTTGAAACCTGTACCCTAAAGTGAGCTGATTACCTACCAAAGAATTCTGATCACCCATGAAATCAGCCTGAGATCAGAATTATACACATCTGGATCTCTACAGGGGCAGAAGACGCCAGTGGGCAGGTAAAGCAGAGTGGGAATGGCGGACTGATACCTGAAGATAAACAAAAGAGGGAGGGAGCCACCAGAGGCGACCGGTTGGAAAGTAATACCCCTAATAAGAGTGAGAGTGCCCTGCACGTGGGGACTAGCATTAACTTGGAGACTGATTGAAAGCACTCAAAAAGAGCAAAGGATCGTGGGGAGGAAATTGTGGGAATTGGGGTGGCTAGGGACAGGGGTTTAAATCCCTGGTCCCAGGAGAGTCTCCCCTGGCGCTGAGCCAGAGAGAGAGTGGCAGAAAAACCAGGTGTTGGTCTCTAAGCCACCAGTGTGCCCAAGAACGCGAGGGGTCCAGCTCCTTTGAGGGGCTGGGAGCCTCGCCAGATGACAGAATGCGTAAGCCCTGCTATACAGCCTGAGATACGCGCGCCCCTCATTCTCCCCTGAAAGAGGTACACAACGGCCCAGCCGGCACCCTGTGACCTGCACCATTGTTTCAGAGCCTAAGATGCACGCCCCAATCTCTCCCCTGAAAGAGGTGCGCTAAGGCTCAACATGGTGCTTTTGGACCTATGCCCCATTCTCAGAGCCTGAAACATGTGCGCAACCCACAGCCTCCCCTGAAAGAGGTGCACACAAGCCGGGTGATTTTAGACCCAGAAAGACCAGGCACTCCGAGCCCAGGCCAGCAGGAAAATCTCAGTGTGTGATCGCTGCTTGGAACCTCTCTGGTGGTCTGGAGCTGCCCAGACAGCCACTGCTGCCGTGGTTTTGGGTACAAGTAAAAGAACATGCATCCCCAGGGACCACGACTTGGAACCTGCTCTGCCAACGGCCAAGGGGGAACTTATTTGGGCTCTGCAGCAAGACTGAGGCTTCTCTCTGAGAGGGAGGTCAGGGTGCAATTTGTTTTCCTCTAAAACTACAAAAAACATCAAGAGCAGTCAAGGTGAGAGGGAAAAAAGAAAGTGAAAAAACAAAAAAACCACCAGAGAACAAAAGCCTAAAAAAAACCAGTTTCCTCAGAGCTCACCCCCTTTAGGGGGGCTGGAGGACTTAACTCAGGGAACATCATTGACTGAAAACCCACCTGACAGGCCCCTCCTCCAGAAATCCAACCAAGAAAGGGGAAAAAAAAAAAAAAAAAGACTACAAGAGAACAACCACCACTACTTCATAGGACAACTTTTATTTTTAACTTGCTCCCACTATTCTGGTTCATTTTTTTTAATATATAGATAATTTTTTAACCTATTTACCATCACAGTGAGCTGTCCAGTACATCAAATTCCATAATAACCTTCTAACCTGAACTTTTTGATACATACACCTGTGTTTTTCTTTTGCATTTCTATTTCATAATTTATTTTTTAAATTTTAGTTTAGTTTAGTCTCGTTTATCCCTTTTTATTTTTTTCTAATATTCATATAGAGTTAAACTTCAAAGTAATCCCCTTTCCCCAATCAATACTACCCCTATAGGTAAACCAATTTTTAATCCCCCTTTATCTTAGGAAAGTTGAGTTTTTCAACAAAGGTATGAAGATACATCCAGGAAGAATCAAAACAACCTTCCTCACCCACACTGAGAATTTATAAGCACTCTTCCATCTTTTTCCTCCACCACTGTTTCTGTGTTTTTGTGTTTGTCCTGATAGTATATAAATCTTACACTTGAGGTTCTTTTTGATGAGGTTCTTCCTTTATTTGTATATATATATTTTTTTCTCTTGTCATGTACTTTTATCAGTCTTTCTATTTGTCTGTTTTTGTTTGTATACTTCATAAATCTTACCTTGGGGCCCATTTGGGCTGAGCCTTCTCTTTTATCTTTCCTTTTTTCTTCTGTCTCTCTCTCTCTCTCTTTCTTTTTTTTTTTTTCTTTTTCCTTTCTTTCTTCTCTCATTTGGGTGGGGAATCCTGATTGCTCAGAAGCATTCCAGGGTGCACCTTGACTGCACCAGGGTCGATACATCCAGCTACATCTGTTCAGTCATCTCTCACCAAAATGACTAGGAGGAGGAATGCCCAACAGAAGAAAAATACAGAGGATGAGTCTTCTGCAACAGAGCTAACAGCTATCAACATAGACAATATGTTGGAAAGAGAATTCAGGCTAACAATTATCCAGGCAATAGCTAGGTTGGAGAAAGCCATTGATGACCAAATGGAATTGATTAGGGCCGAACTGAAAGAGACCAGACAGGATGTTCACAATGTTAGGGCTGAGCTGAAAGCTACCAGGGATGAACTTCACAATGTTCTCAATGAGTTCCAATCTAATCTAAATTCTCTCAAAGCTAGGGTAACTGAGACAGAAGATAGAATTAGTGATCTGGAGGACAAACAGATAGAGAGAAAGGATCAGGAGGAAGCCTGGAACAAACAGCTTAGAAACCACAAAAGCAGAATCAGGGAAATAAATGATGCCATTAAATGTTCCAACGTCAGAATTATTGGAATCCCTGAAGGGGAGGAGAAAGAAAGAAGTCTGGAAGACAGAGTGGAACAAGTTCATCATGAAAATTTTCCCAATCTCACGAATGGAACCAGCGTTCATGTACTAGAGGCTGAACAGTCTCCACACAAGATGATACATTCCAAAAAAACATCAAGGCACCTGATAGTCAAATTGAGGAATCATAATTGTAGGTATAATCTCTTGAAAGCTGCTAGGACAAAGAAGCTCCTTACTTACAGTGGAAAGCCCATCAGAATAACATCAGACCTGTCCACAGAGACCTGGCAAGCCAGAAAGGGGTGGCAAGATATATTCAGGGCATTAAATGAGAAGAACATGCAGCCAAGAATACTTTATCCAGCAAGACTGACATTCAAAATGGATGGAGAGATAAAGAGTTTCCAAGACTGGCAAGGCTTAAAACACTACGCAACCTCCAAGCCGACACTGCAGGAAACACTAAGGGGGGTTCTATAAAAGAGGAAAAATCCTATGAATAGCATTGAACAAAAATATAGAGACAATCTACAGAAAGAAAGACTTCAAAGGTAACACGATGTCAATAAAAATGTATCTATCAATAATCACTCTCAATGTGAATGGCCTAAATGCACCCATAAAATGGCACAGGGTTGCAGATTGGATAAAATGACAGGACCCGTCCAAATGTTGTCTATAAGAGACTCATTTTGAACCGAAAGTTACACCCAGACTGAAAGTGAAGGGATGGAGAAACATCTTTCATGCCAATGGACCTCAAAAGAAGGCTGGGGTAGTGATTCTCATATCAGATAAATTATATTTTAAACTAAAGACTGTAGTCAGAGATACAGAAGGACATTACATCATTCTTAAAGGGACTATCAACCAAGATGATCTAACAATTGTAAATATCTATGCCCCCAATATGGGAGCAGCCATTACATAAGAAAACTGTTAATCAAGATAAAGAATCATATTGATATGAATACATTAATAGTAGGAGATCTTAACATGCCTCTCTCAGAAATAGATCATCAAAGCAGAAAATCAATAAAAAAACAAGTGCATTGAATGACACATTGGACCAGATAGACCTCATATATACAGAACATTTCACCCTAAAACAACAGAACACTCATTCTTCTCAAGTGCACATGGAACCTTCTGAAGAATAGACCATATACTGGGTCACAAATCAGGATTCAACAGATACCAAAAGACTGAGATGATTCCCTGCATATTCTCAGATCACAGTGATTTGAAACTGGAGCTCAATCACAAGGAAAAGTTTGGAAGTAATTCAAACACGTGGAAGCTAAAGACCACCTTGCTTAAGAATGCTTAGATCAACCAGGAGATCAAAGAAGAACTGAAACAATTCATGGAAATCAATGACAATGAAGACACTTTGGTCCAAAACCTATGGGATACAGCAAAAACGGTCCTAAGGGGGAAATACATAGCCATTTAAGCCTCTTTCAAAAAAATTGAAAAATCCAGAACACAACAGCTGTCTCTACAACTTAAAGAACTGGAGAATCAACAACAAATCAAACCAACTCCACACATAAGAACGGAAAGCATCAAGATTAGAGCTGAGATCAATGAGGTAGAAACCAGAGATACAGTAGAACGTATCAATGAAACTAGAAGCTGGTTTTTTGAAAGAATCAATAAGAACGATAAACCATTGGCCACACTAATCCAAAAGAAAATAGAGAAAGCCCAAATTCATAAAATTAAGAATGAAAAGGGAGAGGTCACAACTAACACCAAGGAAGTAGAAACAAACATCAGAAGTTATTATCAACAGGTATATGCCAATAAGCTAAGCAACCTAGAATAAATGGATGCATTCCTGGAAAACTATAAACTCCCAAAATTGAACCAGGAAGAAATTGACAACCTGAATAGACTGATATCTAGTAACAAGATTGAAGCAGCGATCAAAAACCTCCCAAAAAACAAGAGTCCAGAACCTGACGGATTCCCTGGGGAATTCTACAAACTTTCAAAGAAGAAATAACACCTATCCTCCTAAAACTCTTTCAAAAAATTGAAGCAGAAGGAAAAATTCCAGACTCTTTCTATGAAGCCAGAATTACACTGATCCCCAAACCACGCAAAGACCCTACCAAAAGGAGAATTTGAGACCAATATCACTGATGAATATGGATGCTAGGATTCTCAACAAGATCCTAGCAAACAGGATCCAACAGCACATTAAAAATATTATCCACCATGACCAGGTGGGATTCATCCCTGGGCTACAAGGATGGTTCAACATTGGCAAATCAATCAATGTGATAGAACAAATTAATATGAGAAGAGAGAAGAACCACATGGTCCTCTCAATTGATGCACAAAAAGCATTTGACAAAATCCAGTATCCATTCCTGATTAAAACGCTTCAAAGTATAGGGATAGAGGCAACATTCCTGAACTTCATCAAATCTATGAAAAACCCACAGCAAATATCATCCTCGATTGGAAAAAGCTTGCAGCCTTCCCACTGAGATCAGGAACACGACAAGGATGCCCACTCTTACCACTCTTGTTCAACATAGTATTAGAAGTCCTCGCAACAGCAATCAGACAACAAAGAGAAATAATAGGTATCCAAATTGGCAAGGAAGAAATCAAACTCTCTCTTCGCAGACGACATGATTCTTTATATGGAAAACCCAAAAGACTCCACCTCAAACTACTAGAACTCATACAGCAATTCAGCAACATGGTAGGATACAAAGTCAATGTACAGAAGTGAGTGGCTTTCTTATACACTAACAATGAAAATACAGAAAAGGAAATTAGAGAATTGATTCCATTTACTATAGCACCAAGAACCATAAGATACCTGGGAATAAACCTAACCAAAGAGGTAAAGGATCTGTACTTGAGGAACTACAGAACACTCATGAAAGAAATTGAAGAAGACACAAGAAGATAGAAGACCACTCCATGCTCTTAGATCGGAAGAATAAACATTGTTAAAATGTCTATACTTCCTTGAGCAATCTATACTTTTAATGCCATTCCAATCAAAATTCCAACAGTATTTTTCAAAGATTTGGAGCAAATAATCCAAAAGTTTGTATGGAATCAGAAGAGACCCCGAATTGCTTAGGAAATGTTGAAAAACAAAAATAAAATTGGGGGCATCACGCTACCTGATTTCAAGCTTTACTACAAAGCTGTGATCACCAAGACAGCATGGTACTAGCATAAAAACAGACACATAGATCAGTGGAACAGAGTAGAGAGCCCAGATGTGGACCCTCAAGTCTATGGGCAAATCATCTTCAACAAAATAGGAAAAAATATACAGTGGAAAAAGACAGTCTCTTCAATAAATGGTGATGGGAAAACTGGGCAACTATATGTAGAAGAATGAAACTCGACTACTCTCTTACACCATACACAAAGATAAACTCAAAATGGATAAAAGACCTCAATGTGAGACAGGAATCCATCAGAATCCTGGAGGAGAACATAGGCAGTAATCTCTTCGATATCAGCCACAGCAACTTCTTTCAAGATATGTCTCCAAAGGCAAAGGAAACAAAAGTGAAAATAAACTTTTGGGACTTCACCAAAATCAAAAGCTTCTGCACAGCAAAGGAAACAGTCAAAAAAACAAAGAGGCAACCCACGAAATGGGAGAAGATATTTGCAAATGACAGTACAGACAAAAGGTTAATATCCAGGATCTATAAAGAACTCCTCAAACTCAACACACACAAAACAGACAATCATATCAAAAAATGGGCAGAAGATATGAACAGACACTTCTCCAATGAAGACATACAAATGGCTATCATACACATGAAAAAATGTTCATCATCACTAGCCCTCAGGGAGATTCAAATTAAAACCACACTGAGATATCACCTTACACCAGTTAGAATGGACAAAATTAGCAAGACAGGAAACAACATGTGTTGGAGGGGATGTGGAGAAAGGGGAACCCTCTTCCACTGTTGGTGGGAATGCAAGTTAGTGCAGCCACTTTGGAGAACAGTGTGGAGATTCCTCAAGAAATTAAAAATAGAATCTCCCTATGACCCTGCAATTGCACTCCTGGGTATTTACCCCAAAGATACAGATGTAGTGAAAGGAAGGGCCACCTGCACCCCAATGTTTATAGGCAGCAATGGCCATGGTTGCCAAACTGTGGAAAGAACCAAGATGCCCTTCAACGGACGAATGGATAAGAAAGATGTGGTCCATATACACTATGGAGTATTATGCCTCCATCAGAAAGGACGAACACCCAACTTTTTGTAGCAACATGGACGGGACTGGAAGAGATTATGCTGAGTGAAATTAGTCAAGCAGAGAGTGTCAATTATCATATGGCTTCACTTATTTGTGGAGCATAACAAATAGCATGAAGGACATGGGGAGTTAGAGAGGTGAAGGGAGTTGGGGGAAATTGGAAGGGGAAGTGAACCATGAGAGACTATGGACTCTGAAAAACAATCTGAGGGATTTGAAGGGGCAGGGGGGTGGGAGGTTGGGGTACCAGGTGGTGGGTATAGAGGGCATGGATTTCATGGAGCACTGGGTGTTGTGCAAAAATAATGAATACTGTTATGCTGAAAATAAATAAAAAATAAATTTAAAAAATTGGGTATCATAAAAAAAAATACAATTCAGAAAGTACTTAGAAACAAATGAAAATGAATAAATAAATAAATAAAAATAAAGGGCCTAAAGGGAAGTTTAAAGCATTACAGGACTACTTCAAGAAACAAGAAGAAACTTACATAAATAATCTAAGTTTACATGTGGAATGAGAAAACAGAACAAACAAAAGCCAAAGTTAGTAGAAGATAGTATTAATAAAGATTATAGTGGAAATAAATGAAATAGAGTCTACAAAGACAATAGAAAAAAACAGTGAAACTAAGAGCTGGTTCTTTAGAGAGATTAAAAACAAACAAACAAACCAAAAAACAGTTGATACACCATCAATAAGACTAACCAAAGTGGGTAGGCGAGAGGGCTCAAATAAAATCTGAAAAGAAGAAGAGCAGTATTTCCAATAGCACAGAAATACAAAGGATAAGAAACTACTATGAATAAGTATAAACCAACAAGTTGATCCCATAGAAAAAAATGGAAATTCCTAGAAATAATCTTCAAAGGTTGAATCATGAAGAAATAAAAAATATGAATACACTGATTTCTAGCAAGGAGACTGCATCAGTAATCAAAAACCTCCAACAAACTAATGTTCAGGACCAGAGAAAAACACAGCTAACATCATAAACAATAATGAAAACCTTAAAGCTTTTCCTTTAAATTATGGAACAAGAGAAGGTTGCCAAGTCTCACCAGTTTTATTTAACCTAGTATTGAAAGTCCTAGTTACAACAATAAAGGAAGAAAAAGAAAGAGTAAAGAAGAGTTAAATTGTATTTGTAGATGACATAATGCAATATATAGGAAATCCTAAAGTATTCACCAAAAAGTGTTTAGAACTAATAAATGAAATCAGTAAAGTTGCAGGTTAAAAAATTATTGTTCATAAATCTGGCATTTCTGTACACTAATAATGAACTATTAGAAAGATAAATTTTTAAAAAAATTCCATTTACAATTCCATCAAAAATACTATAGAGTATATTTAAACAAGGAAGTGAAAGTTCATATACTGAAAATGATAAGACACTGAAAATGAAGACACATATTAATGGAAAGATATTCTGTGCTCACAGGTTGAAGAATTAATACGTTAAGATACCCCCATATTACTCAAAGCAATCCACAGATTCAATATAATACCTATCAAAATTCTAATGGCATTTTTTACAGAACTACAACAAATAATTCTAAAGTTTGAATGAAACCATAAAAGATCCCAAGTAGCCAAAGCTATATTGAGAAAAAACAAATCTTCCTGATTGCAAACTGCATGGCAAAGCTATAGTAATCAAAACAGTATGGTATTGACATAGAATCAGACACACTAATCAATAAAACAGAACTGAGCCCAGACATAAACCCACACATATATGACACAACAAAGGAGTCAAGAACATGTAATAGAGAAAGAACAGTTTCTTTAATAAATGCTGCTGGAAAAACTGGACAGGTACATGTAGAAAAATGAAACTAAACCACTATCTAAACATCATACACACAAAAATTAACTCAAGAAAAATTAAAGGCTTAAATGTAAGTCCCGAAACCATAAAATTCATAAAATGAAGATGACAAGCTCCTTGACATTTGTCTTATCAATCTGTGGGTCTGATGCCAAAAGCAAGTGGAAAAAAAAAGGAAAAATAAACAAATAGAATATATTGAATTAAAATGATATTATCCTTTGCTTCTGCAAAGAAGGGAATAAAATAAAAAGGGAATTCACTAAATGGGAGAAGATATTTGCAAGTTATATATCTACTAAGCAGTTAATAATCAAAACATATAAAGAACTCACACAACTCAAATAGGAAAAAAACAAAAACAAAAACAAACCAGTGGATTAAAAAATGGGCTAAGAGGGACGCCTGCGTGGCTCAGTTGGTTACGCAGCTGCCTTTGGCTTAGGTCATGATCCCAGTGTCCTGGAGTCGAGTTCCATATTGGACTCCTTGCTCAGCAGGGAGCCTGCTTCTCCCTCTGCCTCTGCCTGCCACTCTGTCTGCCTGTGCTCACTCTCTCTGACAAATAAATAAATAAAATCTTTAAAAATAAATAAATAAATAATGAAATAAAGAATGGGCAAAGTATCTGAACAGACATTTCGTTTTGTTTTGTTTCCCCTAAAGAAGACACAGAGATAGCCACAGGCTAACAAGAAGTTCAACCTCACTAGTTACTAAGGAAAAGCAAATTGAAACTACAATGAGATATAACTTCACACCTGTTAGAATGGCTATTACCAAAAAAATAAGAATTAACAAGTGTTAGAGAGAATGTCGAGAAAAGCGGGCTCTTGCACATGATGAAAATGTAAATTGGTGTAACCAATATGGAAAATGGTACAGAGGTTCCTCAAAAAATTAAGAATAGATGTGTCACATGACTCAACTATTTCATTTTTTGGTGTTTATCTGAAGAATACAAAATCATTAACTTGAAAAGATATATGCACCCTTTATGTTCATTGCAGCATTATTTATAATAGTCAAGATATTGAAACAATAATTTTCCATTGATAGACAATTGGATAAATAGGTTATGATAGATATAAATATATAGATACAGATATAGATATAGGTATAGATATTTACTACTCATCCATAAAGAAATGAAATCTTGCTACCTATAACAACATAGATAGATCTTGAGGGTATTCTGCAAATTGAAATGTTAGATGGAAAAGACAAATACCATAAATACCATATGATTTCACTCACCTGTAGAATCTAACAAAACTAAAATAAACAAATAAGCAAAATAATATAAAAAGAAAGGAAAGGGAATGAGGGGGGTGAGTAAAATGAGTAAAGGGGGTCACTTGTATGGTGGTGAATGGTAACTAGATTTTCATGGTGATAACTAATTATAATGCTAGATTCCCAAAATTTATATAATGTTATATACTAATTATACCTAAAAAGAGGTTTAATAAAATGTATGCCTCCTGAATATATAGGAGGGACACTGGGAGACTGAATAACTCCCTGAAATGGCCAAAGCTATGACCTTAAACACCATCTTCAGCTAACAACAAAACAAGATGTTGGAAATGAAGACTCATTTACAGGAGGTTACCAGGAAAAGAGGAAAAGCATACAAAACAAGGGTAAGGTTCTTATGAAGATTTAAGTCATTGTCTTCTCCACTAATAAGAGTTTCTAGGCATTGGGTCATCCTGCTCTTCCTCGTACAGCAAGGTAGAAGCCTTACAAGTGAAGATTTCCCTTATAAATGTAAATGTCTGTTACAAAATAGCAATTCTAATCTCTCTTCTGAGCTTCAGCTGTGTATGCTATTTCTTTAAAATAACCAGTTTAGAATATCCCCATGCCAAAGAGACACATTTGAGGATTGCAAATTCTGCTCCCCTTCATCCCTTAATATTTCCCATTAGTATTGAGTACTTTACTAGACTATTACCTATCTAGTCTAATCAGATAATAACCATAGTTTGATTGATTGTTTTTCTTCTCTCCCTCTCTCTTTCTTTCTTTTTAACCATCTCCTATCCTTGGAAGACAGAAAATAGATTTTAAAATAATAAAATGAAGGAAATTAGTGGAAATGGTTATGTGATGGTGTCAATGAGTGACAAATCAGATATGATTTCCTGGGTCTCAGGAATAAGAACTCAGAAAATTTTCATTCCTCCAAAAATCCTCATGTTTATAGAAATGCTACTAAGCATAAGAACAGAAAACTACTTGATAAAGGTTAAATACATATCTTCTGTATAATCATTATCAAGTAAAATAGGACCTGATTTATCCTATTATGTAAATAGTGATACTTACTTTTCTGGCCAAAACTCTGGCCATCAAGATTTTGACTTCCCAAATGGGGTAATTCTACTGGGTTTTGATATTCATCTAAACAGCTACAAATTAAGTTAGATTTTTTTAACATGACAATGGAGGTAGTCCTTTAGGAGATAACTTGATTTAAATATGTCCATATTTTCATATGCATTAATAGAGAAATGATATGTGAATAAACATGTTATATATAATAATGTATAAATTTATATATGCATATGAATTAGACACACACATATATATACTGATCTGAAAATAAAATATGGAGAAACTTACAGTGTAGTTTCAAGTATTAGTGCCAAATTCTTCCTACTTCATTATTGGTAATTCCCTTAGCCAAAAATATCCAGGATCATATATTGTTTTTGTTTTTGTTTTAATGTTCTGAGTTTTTCTACTATCTAAATCTTCCTTCTGTATTATCTACTGATTGACTTGTTTCACTGAGATTCATTTCCTATTTAGACTTCAACAGACACATTCTGCTCAACATTCAACAGACACATTCTTTTCATAATTTCTCGAATGACTTTCTGTATGAATGATCCAAACCCAATACATGGATGAGTGTTCCTGGCCATTATGTTTGTACTACATTTTCTAAATCTAACTGAATGAATACTTGACTAAAGTAGGGTTGAAGATATCCTCATTTCTAATAATTTGTATTTAGGACAAAGAAAGAACTGATTTTTGTGAGTGATGAAACTCTTCAAAGTATAGAGCATTATTATTCCATGATGGAAAAGAGAAGAAAAAGTTGTGTGTGGGGGAGAAAAAAAGAATGAAGTAAATGTATTTCACTGAATGACCCTGTTCCAAACCATAGTCTTCACTTGCAAAAATTTTTGAAATAGCCTCCTAACTTAATGGTCAGTCTTCTTTTGTTCTTCTGTTTCTTTGTTCAATTTGATCCTCAGAAAACAGTGTCATCTTAAAATACGTAAGATCATGACATTCTTTTGCTTACAAAATGGACCTTCCCATCTTAATCAAAGCAAAATCTTTTCGGAAGGGAAAAATGTCTCCCTGTCCCTCTGAGCTATTTGGGGTACTCTAATAATTAAATTAACATTGCACTGATCAAGAGGATAAAAACAAATATAACTGCAAACATATGGGGGTCCAATGAGAATATGAAACCTGAAGAATTGACTAAAAGCAGACAGCTTTCATACATTTTAGACAAAGGAACAATAAATTTGTAAAGAATGGAGAAGACTTTTTTTTTTTTAAACTGCTAAAAGTAAGAAACTTAAGCTTAGATACTAATTAGTGAAGAAACTAAGTAGAGCTTTTTCTATAGCATTCTTGGACCTGCAGTCCCTATTTCTGGCCATAAATATATCTATTACCAGGGTGCGGTGGAGGGATAGGGGGTAACTGGGTGATAGTGTTATAAATGAGCACTGGGTATTATATAAGACTGATGAATCACAAACTTGTATCCCTGAAACAAATAATATATTATATGTGAATTAATTGAATTTAAATTAAAAAAATATGAATTAAAAAGTTTAAAAAAAAAGTTATCTTTTTAGATAGGTCAACTATCTATCTAGATAGATAGTTCCCCTCATGCAGGGAAGATATCTTTGATATGGGAGGTTTATTTCCCACTTTAAGGGCAACATAGAGGAGGGTCAAGTTTCCTTCTTAAACCTGCTATTTCTCAAATCAGTAAAGAATAGCTATTATTTGTGACTGGATTTTCCCTATCTATTAATTTAACATGGTCAAACATAGGAATTATTTGGAATCAGAAAAGTCTTAATATTAAAAATAAAAATTTGTAGCAGCTAATAATTTTATGAGGGAGAAGGTGGTAGTGCGGAAAGGGATTTCAGTTTTCCATCACTGTTTATTAATTATCAAATATTTCTATTATCTTCTCCAGGTTCATATCAGCTGAGAAGCTGAGAGTGGCTTATTTTTTGTTCTGTACACAGCTCCTCAATGCCTATTATCTTAGTTCCTCTTTAAATTCATACCTAATTTTTCCCCTTTCAAAATGAGTCTTATTAATGTTCACCAAGTGGAATAAAAACACAAAAACGCTCATATTTGGTTCATCACTGATTATCCAGTCAATGCTCAGGTACATCTAATAGCCATCATTATGAATATAATGACATGATCACATTTGCCAGTGGATCTCAGAGGAGCAGGCTTTACAGGCTAGAAAATCTGCTTGATGAAATAAAAATAATGAAATAAAAATAATGCCCAATATGGTATGAGCATATTGTTAAATAGTTTGTGGACAATCGAAGAAATGAAGAATAATGGCTGCCATGTTCAGTTATTAGATTTTAAATGTGTATGTGTGTATTCACATTAAATTTCTGATTTA
The DNA here is from genome assembly GCF_022355385.1 of Mustela nigripes. NCBI lineage: Eukaryota > Metazoa > Chordata > Mammalia > Carnivora > Mustelidae > Mustela > Mustela nigripes. Next base: position 196,190,981 of record NC_081557.1, read on the forward strand.
GACATAGAAACCAAGAATCAGTAATGTTGTCAAAGTTTTATAGCTATGAAGTGGCCTAGTTAGGAGTTGAATTCAGGTCTATCTGAATCTAAGGCTGGTGTTTTTAACCACTGTATCTGAAAACTTTCCTCTGAGATTTTTGGATGAATCAGTAGGAGAATATCAGTGTTTAAGATCTGTCAAATATTTATAAATTAATTTACAAACTTTGGGACATTTCATCCTTAAAACATTAGAACAGTGCTTTAAAAAAAAAGGAGCATTTTCAAGATAGTCAAAATATCATTAATACACCTAAAATAATGAGAATTTAATATATTATATAATATTGTCTGAGCTTATTATATATGTTTTTCTTTTCTTTTACTAGTTAGTGTTTCCCCTTCTGGACCTCCAATTATAGGTATGTTAGTATGTTCCTGTCCTCTAAATTCCTTTCTAATACTTCTCTTTCTTTTCTCTTTTTCTGTTAATTTTTTTTTAAGATGTTCCCATTTATTTGAGAGAGAGAGTGTGTGTGTGCATACAGTAGGGGAGGCTCAGAGAGAGAGGAAAGAGAAAGAATCTGAAGCAGACACCCTGCTGAATGCAGGTCACTGAGTTGGACATGGGTATTAACCTCATGACCCTGAGATCATGATCTGAGCCAAAATCAAGAGTCCTATACCAACCAACTGAGCCAGCCAGGGCCCCCTTTTTTTTGTTATTGTTATTATTATTATTATTATTATTATTATTATTATTATTTACTTTTATACTTTATATCCTCACTTTCTTTACTTTCTCCAGTGTTTTTTCTTTCTTTTGCTCTTATTTTCTGATATCCTTTTTTTCTTCAATTTCCCAATTTCTTTCAGTTTGTAGTTCATAGTCTTTTCTTTCCTTTGGTTTCCTGTGTGACAGTGTGTACTTTAATTATAATCTCATCTCAATAACATAGCCATTTTTATTCCTCACTATTCATATTTGAATGAATGGAATTTTCCCAGTCCAGCTATTAACAGAATTGTCTAATGGAGAAACTAGGAAAGCATAAGGATAGTTTTCCTGGTGTCTCCCTTCAAAGCCTCTTTCTTCCCTTGCTACAGAGTTAAGTGATTTCTTTGAATATGATGCTATGCCACTTCAGTTCCATTTGCACTGCCTTTGCTTTATTTCCTTTATCTTCAGCTCAGTGTGACCTGCTCTAGATATTTTCAGAAATCATAGCAGTTTCCACATGCATTAGAGCCTCCTACCTTCTAGAGTGAATTCATTGAATATATTTATTATTGTTTTCCCTGGGATCAACCACATCTCTGATCCCTTGGCCTTCCTTTTTATTCAACACCTGGTATAATCCTGTAGAAATTTTGTACTTGCTATGTGTATTTTTCCAGTACTATGTATAAGTCATGTTAAGCTTCATAGTTTTCTTCTATCTTCAGAATTTTCTGAAGGTAAGGTATGGCAAACTTTGATCATGCTTCTAATTATTTTGTAAGGTTTTCATAAAGATAACTGGGAAATTTTTGTTCTAAGTTGCTACTATGCTTCTATTGTTAGTGATTTATTTTTGTGGGCAGAATGGATGAATTGTGAAAAGATGCCCATTATCTATAAATTGAAAAATACAGAAAAGGTTTTTGGGGACAGGTTTGTGGCTCTGTCAGTTAAGTGGCTGTGTTTGGCTCAAGTCATGATTCTGGTGTCCTGGGATTGAACCCCCAGTCAAGTTTCCTTACTCTTGGTCTTCCCCAATCCACGGGGAGCCTGCTTCTCCCTCTGCCTCTCCACTCACTTGTGCTCTCTCTCTCTCTAATAAATAAATAAGTAATTTCTTGGGGGGTGGAGTGGGGAAGAGAAGTGACTGGGTGGCTCAGTGGTTAAGCATCAGCCTTCAGATCAGGTTATGGTTCCAGGGTCCTGAGAAGGAGCCACTTACTGGGTTCCCTGTTCAGCAGGGAGTCTGCTTCTCCCACTCCCTCTGCCTGCTGCTCTTCCTGCTTGTAGGCTCACTCTCTCTCTCTCCCTATCAAATAAATAAATAAAATCTTAAAAAATGCAGAAAAGTTCTTTTAGAATTGTATATTGTTTAATCCATGCATTGTTTAATCATAACTTTATTAATAAATTTTATTGAGGGCTTATTATTTGAAATATCTTTTTCATTATTATCTGTACTTGTACTAACTCACCTGATTCTCAAAATAACTTGTGAAGCAGATACTACTATTTATCCTTACTTCAGAAATGGAAAAACTTTGTCACAACAAACTCAATTAATTTACACAATATCATTAAACTTCCAGATAACTGTGTCTGTACACAAGTGATATGACTATAGAAAAGCCATACTAATTTGTATGTGGAGAGCCAAGATAATGTAAGAAGAAGAAAAAAATATGGGCTTTCTGTTAAATGCATTTATCTTTATTAAGCTAGGTAATAAATTTTAAAATATCTTCATAGTTATTAGTAGGGAATTTTAGAGTTTAATGTTCAATAGATTTAGAGTGATCCTTAAGAGCCTTATAAAATATAAGTCTTTAGTTAATGCATTCTCCCCAAAATACTCCCTTTTATAGCATTCTGTAATCATACTGAGAAATAAAACCACTTGTGATGAATTAAGAGCAAAGATTTTCTAATATTGAATTCAATGCATTCAATTTCTTAGAAACAATTCATTTTTCTCTCCATAGTAAGGGAAATCACCAGTGGTATTTATACATGTAAGTTAAAGTGAGGCATAGAAAAATGGTGTCTTATATCATTCTAATACAAAAGAATGTGTCCACTGTGAATTTCAATGTCTCATAAACTATATTAAGTCTTTGAACTATCAAAGTCTGGATAACGGTTTCCATCTTTATTAGCTCCTCTAATTATATTCCTATAGTTCTGGGCAAGTTTCATATACAGAATAAATATTTTATGGGAAATAAAACAATGTAGACATACTTGATTTTACTTCCAATACAACAAAAATGAGACATTTATTTTTTGAAGTGAATATATTATGCAAGTTTTATTCTTTATTACATTAGAAATTTAGCATCAAGGAACTGAATATGAGAAAGTTCTACTAAACATTATTAGTAAATCATCATTAATAAGTAATTATATCATTAATAGATATTTCAAAGAATGAAAGTAATTTTATTTAGTCTTACATTAAAGTAACATATTACATTAACACATTTACCATTTTTTTTTAGTCTATCTTGTTCTATAGTATTGTATTTCAGCACAGAAACTTTTTCACGGATATAAATCTATATATATTCTGACACTGAAACTCACTTTTGCTGCAAACTTTAATATGATGTTCAATAATTCAAAATAAGTAATTTCTTAACTTGTATTACACCAGAAGTAGAATTAAATAGCAACTGAATGATGATCCCAATATTAAATGATGATATATTTTATATCTTTTCTTTTATTAAGAAAAGGAGATGAACAATGGTAGCATTAGTATTATATCACAATTGGTTTTGTTGAATTATATCACTCGGCTTGTAATAACCTCCTCGTATGGAAAATCAAATGTCACCTTAAAACAACATTTGTAATTGGCTTTTCTTCCTCTATCATTCTGTTTAATGCAATCTAGGTATTTGAAAATAAGATTGGAGCTGATTTCTTTGATTTGCTTTGATGTTTTCAAGGCAGGAAATGCTTTCAAATCATTTTCTGTGTGTAATCTGAATGCAGGTAAAGAATTCTACAACTTGTCAGAATGCTAATTAAATGTAATAATAACTTTGTAACCTGCTGTGATACTAAAGTGGCTAATGGCAATCACTTAGGTTTCCAACAAGGAAAGATTTGTTTTAATGCACATGTATAATTTAAGAAGTTCAGAGTTTTATTATCACATAATATTGTCATTTGCTTGGGATAATTCAAAGTTAATAGTTAACTGATCATTCCTTAAGCATTTGTAGTTTCTTAAAATGTCAACACAGAGAATCTATTTCTAATGAAAAGAATATCATAATCAAGTAATAATTTAAAAATTATTGGGGAAAATAGCTCAGTCAACTCATAATTCTAAGATGTGTTTTAATAGCCCACGATGTTTTCACAGTAAGAAATGTTGTAATTTTACAGATAAATCCTTGGCTTCCTATCTTAACATCTGAGTGCAGGAGCTCTGGACACAGCACAATGGATATACAGAGACAACAATCCACGTTCCAGGAGAATTAATGATGGAAAGTTACAAGATGCTCAAACAGTTCCTCCTTAAGAAAAAGAAAACTATCCAGAAAGTCACACATCTAAGAAAATATATTGGATTTAGGGATTTTTTTTTTTTTAAGATTTTCTCATTTAGTTGAGAGAGAGAGACACTTAGGGATTTTTATTAACCTATTTCCTTTTTTATAGCTATTTTGTTTAAAAAAATAATCTTTATTCAAAAAGCTGATTTTTGTTTACTATAAACTGACAGAACTTTTCTCATATTTTCACAAATGTTAGTATTTTTCAAGAATTAATTTAAAATGCTAACATCAAAAAGAATTCCCATATTATTTTAAAATATTTATTTTATTTTTATCAAGTGTCAAAGGTAATCAATGCTATTACTCATCAAGCACAAAGATGTTGACATAGAAATGGCATACTACATTCCTTATTATGGTATGCCATTATGGCAGCAGAATTTCTGAAATGAACCCCCCTGCCCAATAATGTCTCATCCTAATCTGGATCCTGTGAAGATGGTATCATTTCTTTGTTGTGTTACATTATATGATACAATTGGCACTAAAATAGATTAATCAGGTGGGTCTGATCTAATCATACAAGCTCTTAGAAGCAGAGACTTTTCTCTGGTAGCAGACGGGGAAAAGATTTGAAGTAAAAGAAGGGCTTCATATGCCATGTTGATAGCTTGAATATGGCAAAATCATGTGCCTTGGAAAGGAGGCAGCCCCTGGCTAAAGACAGCAAGAGATTAGGCACCTCTTACAACCACAAGGAAATGAATTCAGCCAGCAATGAATGAGCTTGGCAGTGGATTCCCCAGAATCTTCAAGAGTCTATAAGAGACACCCAGGTCTGTGAGGCCAGTTGAGCTGGCTGAGACTTCTCACCTACACAAGATAATAAGTGGATTTGTGGGATAATAAATGGATTTGGTTTCAAGCTGCTAAATTTGTGATAATAATCACATCATATGTAGCAATGTAATATACACTATGTAGCAATAGCAAACTAATACAGAGACAGGGTTTAAAAAAAAAAAAAAAGCTTCACCCAGGGTTAAATGCATATTGTAAATGCTATTTGTGTTTCTTTATCACAGCAGCAATAGCAAACTAAAAGTAGAATGTGTGTTCTTTGTTATGCTGGAGAGTCTCTCTATTTAAGCCCTGCCAGTAATCCAAAAAAAGAGAATGTCTCTTTCTTACATATTCCTAAATATTAGGTAAATACCTTAACTGTAACTGTTACAAATTAACATTTACCTTCAGTTTAGAACATGTGACCTATTCTGGTCACATATTATGACAACCATTTCCCTGTTCCAGATTTACCTCTAGTTTTCAGGGGGTTGGCAACTTACAAATGATATTTCTCCTGTTCCTTTATCCACTGTTTCAGTCAGGTTCAGTCAATAGGGTGCTCTGGTGGGAGAACAACAAGCAGTAAGTGAGAAAAGGCTATGTTAACTCCCACCTCTGTAATAGTTTCAACACAGGCTCAGATTTTGGCTTTGCCTTGGAGCTCCTCCTCCTCCATGTACCAGCTCCTACAGGCAGGCCTAAGGATGCCCAGTGTCCATGGCTCCTGTAACTTGGTAACATCATCACTCTTCCCAGTCCCTCTTGCCCTAATGACCTTTCTAAAATTGGGTTCTGGTTACCTCATATTCCTCTTTTTTTCAGCTCTTCGAGCGCCTCTGCAACTAATTTTTCTGTACTACCCTCACTATACTGAATTACCTAGTATAGATTCTCATTTCCTGACATGAACCTAAGTAATATAGTTCTTGTTACTAGAAGCATTGTCAAGAAACAGACCTTTACAGAGGGCTTCTGTAACTGGATTACACACATATCTGAGCTAAGACATCCTGGTGATTTCATCGAGAGTGAAAAAAGGGATACTAAATATTCATGGAATAAAGTTAAATCATTACTACTTAAAATATCACCCATGGTTGTTATTTGAAATCAAGTCCTCTGGAGATGAAACTGCTCTTGCCCTTGATCATCTTAGTAGAAATGATGACTATAGAGTTCATATGAGATAGTTTCTTCTGGCTATACTGCAAAAGAAAATGATAAAATCTTGCATTAAATCAGGTACTCAAGACACAGAGTACTGGAGAGCTTCTATTGTGACTCAGAAATCATATCTCGTTTCTTACAGCCACAGGGTCGACATGGCTAAGTATAAAATTCTAAATTTAATCATGCCAGTTGGGAAATAATAATGCAATTTGAATGAAAAGTTTTACTGAGTTTTTTAAAATAAAGGTTAGAACACTGAGAAATGAGTTTCTAAGATTTGGAATGGAAATCTTTAATTGGAGTCAGAAGAATCTGTGAAACTGAACCATTATGTTACCCTAAGCCTTCTTCTGCTGGCATTGGAAGAAGTCTCTCCCTTCCTTTTTCTTTTTTTTTTTTTTCTTTTTTCCTCCCTTCCTTTTTGAGGAGTCATCTCTCCATGCTTAAAGACCCTGTAATAATCTCACTTGGAGATAGGATACCTATTCTCCCCAAAACCCACCCTCATCACTCGTCTTTGCCCCTAGACTCTTAAGAGAATGGATACTAGCATGTTTCTAGGAAAAAAAGGCAAAATCTCATCCAAGAAGAGATGTCATATTAAAAAAAAAATAATTGGAAGACTGGATCATTTATTTTGGCAGGAACTGAGGGACATGAGGAGAAACAGATTCCAAGTGTGCGGAGCACTCTGTAACAAGGACTGAATCAAATTTATCCATATGTGTGTATTTTCTTAAGATTTTTACTTCAGGGTGCTAGTTTCCAGAAGCTGGAAGTCACTCTAACACTTTGTTTGATTAATTCACTAAAAACTGTACACAAAAGTGAACCACATTCAAAAGACTGAGATGGCAGGAAGTCCCTGGTAGGAGGAGGAAAAAGAAATCTAAAGACTTAGAAGATGCAAATGTTAGAACAGATTTATGATGAGTAACACTAGCTACACCAGAGAGACCCAAATTACAGTTCCTTTGCCAAAGCACTGTTAACTGCCTTAAAGAGGGAAACACCATCGTCTGTGAAATCTCTGGGGTGGTTTTCCTCTGAAGGCCAAGGTTACTGTTGGAAGGTGCCTCCACTGAAATGAGAGCCTTGATTTTCAAGGTACTAATAGGATCCCAGAGTGACAAACCGCAGGTAGTAAAATTTAATCATCAGAATAAAAATGCCCATCAAATGAGTTTTGGGGGTATATTGACAAATAGAATGCTATAATATTCAGACATCTCTGAATTGTATCTATTACTAAATTCCTAAATATAAAAGAAATTCAAGGTATTAAAATATTATTTGATCTATATAACTGAAAAAAAAAAAAAAAAACCCTTTACACCAATTGAGAAGAAACTTGGTTTAAGTCAGATGGTGGTAAAGTATAGACTGTCACTTAATTCCAAAGCACAGTTTATGGAGTCAGAGCCTCTTGACTAAGGAGAAGGTTGGATTCCCTTGAATAAATATCCTTCAACAACACCACAAGTATATACTATAAGTCACTCTCTAAGCTTTTCCCAAAGGAACCTGAGGTCACACAGCATATCAATAAGAATAAAGTCAAAGGCTTGATGCATCTGCTTGTGCTTGGTGATAAAAGCTGCCTCTATAATCCATTAACAGAGACAATTTAAAGCTGCTAGCTTTTATTGGGATTCATAAATAAAAGTTCATGCTGTAGTCTTGCTGAAATGCAAGCCCTGACATATAAGGTTTAGGCCTCATATGTCAATTGATAATCGACATGAATGTGGCGTGTAAAGATGGAACTTATTGGAGCCTCTGGTAAAATGAGGAAATTACAGGGCCAGGATTTTGGAGCAATACCATGGAAATCCTCAACACTGGACAAAACTGCTTTTTGTCTATTTGATATTTAATTTTCCTGGATGGGATGATGACCTGTGATACAGATGCAACCTGACTCATGGCATCAGATAAAAATTTGAAAAGCAAATATTAACTACTAATGAAAGAATGTTTAAGAGAGAGGCATATAGACAAACCTCTTAGTGTGTGTATTAAATGTGATAGTTTTCTGTTCCATATAAATATTCACAGAAGTTCTCTCACTGTAGTCTCTTTTAATAATCAAATGGAGGAGATGGTCCATTCTGAGAGTGTCCATTGGAACAGACCTCTCTTCTGTATATGAATTCATTTTCCTTGCTTTTAGAACTCCTCTCAGCTAACGTTCTTGGGTTTTTATTCAGCATTGTGTTTGATACCATACACATGATTGCTTCTCACCAAGGAGCTTGTTCCACTGCAAAAGAATGCAGGAAATGTCTTTGTATCTATGGGTTTTCATGATTTCACCACATATTCCACTATTCAGAGCAGCTCTCCAGTAAAATAGTGGAATGATTTACCAATGACTCATTATGGAGCTAACTGGCAGAAAATATCACACAGGATTAGTTTTTTCTGCTCTAGTTAGGTAGGCAGAGACCTCAATGGCAGAAAGAAGCTTTAATTAATGCAATATATTCCTGAAAAACAGTCTGAAATTGAGGCTGTTTGCATAAGATCTTGCAGAAAGCTTAGAGTCCCAGACTGAAGAAGAGGCTTAGATTCAGAAAGTCAAAGATCTGTTATCTCTAGAAATAAGAGGACTGGAAACAAAACAGATAGCATTATAATCCCTGTTGTTTCCACATAATTAAAAAAAAATCACCAACTCAAAAACTGGTACAAACAAATCCAACAAATTATTTTCTACAGTAAATATTTCTTGCTTTTGTAAAAATTTCTTCCTCTTAAAAATAAGGTGTGTGTGTGTGTGTGTGTGTGTGTGTGTGTGTGTGTGTTCCTGTGTGCTAGGCCCTGCCTAGGTTTGACCTTTTTATTGGGTAATCCAACGCTGACAAGGACCTGTGTTACAAGATAACCAGAGCTATCAAATTTTCTCCCCTATATTAATAATCTAAAATTTGCCATGTTTCATTAAAAAAGATAGTGTTCTTCAGATAGCAGTAAATTTACTGTACAATTCTAGTAAGCAGAGATATCACAGAAGCTTCCTACTACCTTCTGCATAGACTGTGAAACCCTGCCACTAAGTTTTCACACTTTTGAGAATTCTCCTGTGCTGCATATGGGAGGGATTCTAGATAGTCTCTTCCTGATCTCCAAGTTTTATACCTTCCTTCCATTGAAAAATCTGTTTATTTCCTCCTGAAATGCACTTTAAAAATTTTGGACAAAACACTTTCAGAGCAAAAAGAACAGCCTTGGTTTCTCCTTAAAGAGTGAAACATCTGTTCATTGGAATTCTGTTCTACTTCCATTTGACAAAGATGTCAGATGTCAGTGGCCTCAAGCTGAGTAACATGAGCTTTGGTTCTTTGTAGAGGATGAGAAAAACATCCCTAGAGCCAGGACACCATTAATGGTCAAGGCTGCTATAACTGTTTTCACTCCACTCCTAATGTTCCTGGAGATATGATATACAAAATTAATAGAAACATTTTTTAGGAAGAGTTATTTAATGGTACTCTAATACAAACATTTAATGTTTCCCAGGCAAAAGGCTAAGCACTTATTTCATCTAATATGGGAAACAAATGGATGGATTTGACATTATACTTGGCTCCTTTTGTGCGTGAGAGCATAAAGACTTAGAAAAGTAAAGTAAATTACCTGAGGTTACAAAACTAACAATTGGTAGATCCAGGATCCTCTCTGATGTTTATTTCTAGGTTGCAATATTATGGATTCATTTTTATACTACTCAATTTTGTTAATATATTTTTTCTAATTCTTCTGTTATGAGAAACAATTTTTATGAAAACCATTTGATTATTATTATTTATGATTTAAAAACCTGAATAGAAAATTTCAATTAAGCCATTAAAATCTCTCTCTCTGCTCACCCATAGGTGGACAAAGAGCCAGTCTGTTAGCGTTGCGAGTAAAGCATATAGTTTGTTGGTGTTAGGAGACAACAGCTGTTGGAGGAACCATGGCAAACTGGCAAGTTTGTGCCTCATTGAACTGAACTAGTGATGACTAGGCTCTTGCTAATTTTTGTTGTGTTAAAATCTAGACACTTCCATTTTTTTTTAATTAAAAAAATCAGTTCCCATTTCCAGATTTACGTTAAATTTTCCTGCTTAATACCATCAACTAATTCAAAACCTTTTGATAACATTGTGTTAAGAAAATAAATAAATAAATAAATAAATAAATAAAGTATGTCTGCTGCCCAAATATGAATCAAGAATATCCACTTTCATGTGCATAATTACTAGTTTTCATTTTTTACATATACATTTATCATTGAGTAACTTGGTCTATGATGATACAGTTAATTTAATATCCAAACATTAACCCTTGCAGTAGGGCATTTACTAATAATTAAAATTAACCAATCTTTACCTTTTTCTCTTTCACCATGAAAGCCTTCTGGAAGTGTAATGGCATTTATTTCACTCTATTTTGTAATTTTGAATTTTCACATTACCTGAGGACAGAATGCAAGGTTCAATTATTTTAATATGTACTATCAATTCCTAATCTAAGGCTTTGTATTACTAGTAGTTTAATCATTTGTAATTAAAAAAAAACATTACTCCACTTATTTAAAACCTACATTTTAAATGCAATCATAAATATAAAGTTTACACATAATTTAAAGTAAAAGATTTAGTATCTGTAAACATTTTTTTCTTGATTCCCCATAAAAATGAAATCAGAAAAACAAAATATTTTTATTTCCATTTTTTTAACTTAAACTAAAATAATTATGTAAATTTTGCTTATTGAAGATACTTTTCCTCAATAGATGTTCCCTTGTTTTAAGTGAACATAAATTATCATTTAGTAGAAAGTATTAAAATGGATCTCTACCACAGGAAGCCCTCCAATTAAGCAGTAGGTATCCACTTTCTTCCCTCCATTTCTTAAAAGATATCAACATCAGTATTTGAGCCAATGCGTTTTTGTGCCCTTTCTGAATACTCTTTCTTGAAGGCTTTTTCTTTCTCATTAAAGAAAGAACATTTCTGTCCTGAATAGAGAGTATTTTAGTGTGATTTTTAACTAGTGATATCATGTTGACTAAAAAAAATAAATAAATAAAAAATGCACAATTCCTCCATTTTATTATTGCAGCATTTTAAAATCTTTATATTCCACACATTTATTTATGATTCCCTCTATTTTAATCCCTTTGTGCTCTTCTTTTCTAAATTTCTAACTTCATTATTATTTATTCACTTCCTAAAGTCTCCTCTAATTTACTATTCTCTTTCTTCCTTATTTTACATATTTGTTTTTAATGGCCAGAATATCATGTTCTGTTCTCATTGTGTCTATCTCTGTTGCATCTAGCTCATTTCATTGTCCCACTAAAACTTGACAACCTTTCCTTATAGTATAACACTCAATATTCATGTCCCAAATTTCTATTCTGTTGTCGTCTAGAACCTGTACTCTTTTACAATGGTGTTGAAAGATTCATGCCATTGGTGGAAGCTGGTGAAATTAAATTAAAAAGTAATTGTCTTCATAATTATACTCTACAATACTTTACAAAGTGACTATTAAAAAGAAATTTTACTATCTCTTTCTTATGTGAAAAAAATTCTGACTTTAAAGGCTATTGTTAATTTACATCTGAATATTCTGTTGTGCCATATTTTCTTTAAAAGTTAAACTTACAACATTCAATTTTACACTGAATACACTTTGATTGAGGTGAATACAATTAAGTAATATACTAGGAGGATATGTGCATTTTCAGTGTTCATTCATTTAGGAAAGAATCTTCATTTTCTTTATCTGCAAAGAACTATTTTGTATGTCTCTGCCTAAGTGAAATGTCTATGTAACTTGAATCAGAATTTCTGTCACCATATTCAAAATAGAAGTAAATCTGGGTCACTCATCTTAAATGCATTTTACACAGATTTTAGTTTATTAAGTGTCAGAATTTGTACTTTTGGGTGACTTTATTCTTTGTTTCCCAATGTATAATATGCAAATAACAAATTAATGCAGATTTCTAATTTCCCCAACTCTATAATCTAATATCCAAGGACCCAAAAAGATTGTAGACAAATATAAATAAATGGATGGAGAGATATTAATATAGATACAGATCACCGAAGTCATATATAATTACAGTATACATTGCATGTTCAAGAATCAATTCAGGTTTAAAGTTTTGACTAGGCAACAAAATATAGTAAGATAAACATAAATATTTCTGATGTGAAAAGGTATAACTGAGAAAGGTTCTGCTAACTTATAAGCACTTCATTTGCTTAGTTCAATTGTGGTCAATAATACTTGCATATTGTTTATTATGTGTCTTGTGCTGAGAGACTTTCTAGACTCTACCCTTAGGTTACTGAGTAAAGTACGGATGACATAAAAATATAGATAGCACACCATAGTATGGTTGGTAAATGTTATAATTACACAACAGAATCCCTGCAATAGAGATTTAGCATATACTAAGTTTAAATGAAGCTTTTGGAGATACACACTCTTTGACATTACTGTTTTGTTCTCCTGCTCCCTTTCTCTAGCAACTTGTATTACACTCAAGATATACTATCTTTTTAACAGTTCAGATAATTGCTTCATTATGGTAAGGGCAGATACCTGTTGATCAATGTCATCTAGTCTATATGTACTTAACCAGGATGTCTCAAATCCACAAATAAAATAATCATAAATTAATCATAAATAAAATCTAAATCCATAAATAAAAGGAGGGAGTTTGGAATTAAGTGCACCTTGAGTTGCAAACTGTCTTCCCTACTTTTTATCCTCGATTTCTTCACCTGTAGAGTGATGACAAAACTGCAATTGACCTTACAGATCTATTGTGAGGTTTCTATGAGATAATAAATGGAAAGTACTAAGCACAATGTTGAATGTCTACTACACAGGCAAGATTAACTATTATTATGAGATTTCCTATACCTGTGGTCTCCCTACATTCATTTAAACAATCAAGAAACTCTGGTATCTCACTAAAAAGTCAATAAGAAAAAATAAATTATTATAACTTAGTTTGAAATTATTAAAAAGACAATAATTTTATCATGTAGATTGTAATGCAATAGGCACACATACTTAAAAATGAAGTTACTTATACATAAGAGTATGTGTATAGCATGTTTCAACTGCCCAATGAGGATCATTGCTCCACTGAAATTACTCACCATTTAAATAATGTAGTAATAAAAATATTCACAAATATTTAATTCAATATACAAATATATTCTATATATTTACACAGTATATATTGGAAATATTTTATATGTATATATATTATATTTTTAGTAGAATATAATACTAAAGTGAAACAATCATCTATTACATTATAGTACAATGAATAATTCCAGGAGAGAGGAAATGTCATTTCTAAAGGCATAATAAATAGAAAAAAGCCCATATTTACCCATAATAATTTATAACATTTTCTCAAGAAATATACTTTCACTGAATACAAGTAAATTAGAAAACAGGGTATTTAAAAATTATTATGTACAATTAATAGTTTCTTTGAAGCTGTATGATAACTTTTATATCATAAATTTTTTGAAATATGACAACTTTTACACTGTTTTGGTGGGAAAGCAAATTGGTGTAGCCTCTTTGGAGAGCAGTGTGGAGATTCCTCAAGAAATTAAAAATGGAGCTTCCCTATGACCCTGCAATTGCACTCCTGGGTATATACCCCAAAGATACAGATGTAGTGAAAAGAAGGGCCATCTGAACCCCAATGTTTATAGTAGCAATGGCCACGGTTCCAAACTGTGGAAAGAACCAAGATGCCCTTCAACGGACGAATGGATAAGGAAGATGTGTTCCGTATACACTATGGAGTATTATGCCTCCATCAGAAAGGATGAATACCCAACTTTTGTTGCAACATGGATGGGACTGGAAGAGATTATGCTGAGTGAAATCATTCAAGCAGAGAGAGTCAATTATCATATGGCTTCACTTATTTGTGGAGCATAACAAATAGCATGGAGGACATGGGGAGTTAGAGAGGAGAAGGGAGTTGGGGGAAATGGGAAGGGAAGGTGAATCACGAGAGACTATGTACTCTAAAAAACAATCTGAGGGGTTTGAAGTGGCAGGGGGGTGGGAGGTTGGGATACCAGGTGGTGGGTATTATGGAGAGCATGGATTGCATGGAGCACTGGGTGTGGTGAAAGAATAATGAATACTGTTATGCTGAAAATAAATAAAAAATAAATTTAAAAAAAATTTAAAAAATGACAACTTTTCTGAATAGAAATAACTACCTCATTTTCTACCTAATTTTTTTTAAGATAAATTACCATATAGAGTTTTTAAAACCCTGTTTTTGAGCATTCTTTTTGTATCTAGGAAGTTTTAAAGGTATGTTTAAACTGTTAATAAGTAGATATGAGAGTCTTACACCATGGTTTTTAGGATGTTTCTCTCCAAAGATATGATGAACAATCCATATTTAAGTTTCTATTGATGATTCCAAATATATATGAATTTGCTAACTTCAAGTCATAGCAAATTTTTATGCATGTGAAATCTCAATAGACTATACAAAGAGATCATCCACTCTTCTTTCCATTTCTTTAAACCACTGCTTTCCAAAAGAACATTCTATTATCATGGAAATATTATATATCACCACTTTCTAATGCAGTGTTCACTAGCTGCATGTGGTTATTCAGCACTTAATATATGACTATTGGAACTAGAGAACTGCATGTTTAATCATATTTAATTCTAAATAATATACAGTTAAATCTTACGTGTCACCAGAACCTATTGCATTGGACAATGCAACTCTAGATATTTACCTGTATAATAATAATTATATATATATATATATAACAATTATATATATATATATATAAACAATACATATCATCTGTGTGTGTGTGTATGTGTATATATGGATATCTATATCTAGATCTATATCTAGATATATGTAGATATATAGAGATATATATATAGTTCCTCAACTCTTCTGTACCTCTTCATCCTCAAAACAAAGACACAGATGTTGGCAGAAAAAAATGTAACATTCTGATCTGCTCTGAAAAACTTAAGTGAAAAACTGATCAACAGCCCCAGATCCTGCTATGTAGGCAGACAAGGACACCAGGTTCTCTGACACCAGGTTGTGCTGAGGTCAAATGCTACTCTCAGCAGTGATTGAACACAGCAGTGATACTGACCCAGTCACATTCCTGCAAGATACAAGATGCCTCTGAATGGTGACTTGACTTGTGGAGATACCACTGGCCCGAAATAAATCTTCTTAGACCTGTGCTACTGTTAAGAATCTACCTATCTACTCCCCTTTATTTCTCTCCTTCACAGGAGTCAGACCTGTATCTTTTTTTTTTTTTTTTAAGATTTTATTTATTTGACAGAGAGAGATCACAAGTAGGCAGAGAGGCAGGCAGAGAGAGAGGGAGGAAGCAGGCTCCCTGCTGAGCAGAGAGCCCAATGCGGGACTCGATCCCAGGACCCTGAGATCATAACCTGAGCCGAAAACAGCGGCTTAACCCACTGAGCCACCCAGGTTCCCAGTCAGACCTGTATCTTAATCTGACTATTCTGTCTACTCTTCCAGGTCTCTCCCCTATTTTCTTCAGAGGCATTTCCCTGTTGTAAATCTCTTGCCCATCTAATCACCATCTTGGCAAATGCTACTCAGAGGACTGATCTAATACACAGTTTTTGTCATTTTTTAATGAAATATTATAAGATTATTTTTCAAGGTTAAATGGTAGTCAACAAATCTCCACAGAAATAGACAGTAGGTAACATATAATGAGTAATTGAAAGTTAAAAAAATTTAAATGTTTTCAAATCAATGATATACAATCCTGAGATAAGAAATCTAATCTCCATGGATATTTTTGGTCATTTTTCTCTTACTAAATCTCTCACATCTGACTGCACATTAGATGTGAAAAAGTCACAATTCAAACAAATATAAGTCCCTGCTTTGGCTCAGTTGAAAAGTTTAAAACAAAAAAAATCCTGATCAATAAAACCAGGGTGATTTTATCACCCAAGGGTTAAATGCCAACATTTGGAGACATTTTGAGTGTCAGATCTAGGATGGTACTACTGGCATCTCAGTGGTAGAAGTTAGAGATTCTATTAAACACCCCTATAATGCACAGAACAGATTCCTCACAACAAAGAATTGTTCCACCCAAAATGTTAATAGTGCAAAAGTGGGAAATCATGATTTAGAACAATTTCACTAAATTTTAGAATGTCTGTGAATCAAAAAATTAAAGGGGGGAGCATGCCTGAGCATCTCAGTCGGAGAAGTGTTCAACTTCTAATTTCAGCTCAGGTCATGATCTCAGGGTTGTGAGATCAAGCTTCCCCATCTGTGGAGCCTGCTTGAGATACTCTCTCCACTGCCCTCTGCCCCTCCCCGTCACCCTATTCACTTTTTCTCTCTCTCTAAAAAAAAAAAAAAAAAAAAAAAGTCTGTGAATGATCCTATCAGATTATGTCCATTCATTTAAACCTGCTTATGATATAACTATTGTTAGCCCTGTACACACAAAAAAACTCATATTATTCTTAATGATTGAGTTTAGCACCCTTCAAATTCATAGAGCTGTTTCAACAAATACACATACACATACACATGCACACAAATACACAGATCAGAAAAAGAAAGGGAACCATCCTGGGTTAGGTTAGAACCTGCGAGAACTTTTGAAATTATACTATAAATTATGCTGTATATGAGTTGTCACAATTGGATTGAACATAAACCCAAACACATACATAGTATAATATGGATATAAAATAGTCATCAGCTTAAAGAATTTTCCACAAAGCAAGAATACCAGGCCCAAGAGGGAGCCATTAATAAACTACAGTACCAGGCCCAAGAGGGAGCCATTAATAAACTACAGTGTAATTAGCTACGTTTAGAGATGGCAAAAGGGTGCACGAAGATGAGTTGGCCTTTGGACACCAACATTATCTTCACAGGCTAGCAATAGTCATTGGGCAGTTTGGGTCTAGGAACTTGCAGTGGGTCTAAGAAATGCCTTTTTTTTTTTTTTTTGTCTGGGAGATGTGTGGAACAAGATGTATTATCTAATGTCATAACCTTCCCCTATATCATCATTGAAACAAGATCAAAATTCAACCCTTGGACACATATCTTACCAGGTCCTCAAATAGATTTGAGAGATATATGATAAAATGGCAGATATTTGTTAAAATAGGAATAAACTATTAGATTCATTAAAACTTTACCCAGAAAAGGATTATAATATTATGTGTTTTCCTCTGATCTCTCTTTTCTCCTCCTCCTTTTCCTATCCCTCTCCCTCTTCCCTCCAGGAATTTTGAGATATTAAGAAGTACACACACAAAATAGTTTAAAAATGTAAAATTTTACCCTTGTGTATTTGTATAATATATGTATTATACTAGCATACTATGTAGTGATTAATATTCAAGAAATGCTATCAGAATTATGAGAAAGAAACAGTAAATATGTGTTTCAATGATTGGAGAGATCAAATGGAATATACTATATTGAAATTAGACTATAGGGAGTTAAATTTGGATATCTCTACACATTTTTACCAATAAAAAAGGAAAGAAGACTGAGAATAATGGGTAAGGTTAATATGAAATGTGGGGCATAAGAGAAACCTTAATCTAAAATAAACTGGAAAAGTATGAGTAACTTTGATTTGTTTGACATCTCAAAAGCAAGTAGGGGATGACTTAAAATTTAACTAAAAGTCCAATGGGTCATAGAGATTCCAACATAATTTATCTATTCCTCTAGTGAGATATTTGTGAAGGCCTTCTCAGAGACTGGGACATTTATTTTCAATGTATTTTTTTTAACAACTCAATATTATGACCAAAATTTACTGTATCCCAAAAAGCAGCAACTGATAAATTGACATTGAATTCTTAAACATATACCATCAAAAAATACTGTAATGAGAAATGACACATCTTGTCTAATGGTCAGCTTTCCCTTTCATGAGACTCCTAGTGATGGGCAGATTCAGGACCTATGAATCTATTTAAAAATAATTGCTAAAATTTCTGATATTTCATAATTCAGAAGAATATACATATTGTAAATATAACAGGTCTAAATCTGGATCCTTCTGTTATTAGATTTTTTTAGCATTTCCAATAGCTTCAAGTTGAATAAACATTAAATATTCATCCTTTTTACTTAAAAACAATAATTTTAATAGTTTAACTTAATATGAATTAATTGACCATCATTTGTCATATGATTGAATTCGCTTTTTATCTCCTTCTTTTTAGAACAATAAAAAGGGATTTTGAAATATTTTGGTAAGTTGTGTTAAAGAATATATTAGTGGGGTATCTGGGTGTCTCAATCAGTTAAGTGTTCAACTCTTGATTTCAGTGAGGTCATAATCTCAGGGTCATGAGATGGAGCCCTGCAGTGGGCTCTGTGCTCAATGGGAGTCTCCTTGACATTCTCTCCTTCACCTTTTCGCTCTGCCCCTTCCCCATGCTCTTTTTCTCTCAAATAAATCT
The DNA here is from genome assembly GCF_022355385.1 of Mustela nigripes. Lineage (NCBI taxonomy): Eukaryota > Metazoa > Chordata > Mammalia > Carnivora > Mustelidae > Mustela > Mustela nigripes. The sequence goes on from NC_081557.1 coordinate 196,209,751, forward strand.
GAAAAAAAAAAGAATATATTAGAAAGACTTTAACCTAATAAATACCTAAATATTTTATCTATATGGAATGAGAAAAATTTTCATTAATCTACAATATATCATTTACTCTCATTACAATTACTTAAAGTTGGGGTACCTGGGTGGCTCAGTGGGTTAAAGCCTCTGTCTTCGGCTCAGGTCATGATCCCTGGTTCGTGGGATCAAGCCCCGCATTGGGCTCTCTGGTCAGCAGGGAGCCTGCTTCCTCCCCTCTTTCTGCCTGCTTCTCTGCCCGCTTGTGATCTCTGTCACAATAAATAAAATCTTAAAAAAAAAAAAAAAAAAGAAAACAATTACTTAAAGTTACTTAACAACTAAATGGCCCATGCTTATTTTTAATTGGTATGCTTTGTAAAACTAAAAACTTTGTAAAACTAAAAACAAATTCATTTGAGTTCTGCAAGACTATAGGATTGACCAATTCTCTTTCTTAATGAAGGGCACTCTCCTATTGCTTAAAGATGATAAATAAGCCTCTTCTTCTTCCAAATAACCTGTTCCTGTCCATAATTATCTACCACAATGCCTTTCCTTTCCATTCAATAAATGACTATGGCTAATGCCTAATATAACCCATCCAGGACATAATAGTCTTGATAACATAATCCTAAAACCATGTCCCAAAGAAGCTACAGAACTTAGATAGAGTAAACCTACAGGAGGTGAGAGCATATGCATGGGAATGTGTTATGAAATTACTTGATCAGATGGAGTGGTACAAAATGTTGGATTAGAGAGTGTTTATTTGGATCAAGTCACCTGAGATACAGGATTTAACACTCTAGAAAGAAAGACAAACCAGGAGGAGTTACAAATCCACTATGAAAGCCCCTAGACATATGGAAAAACTGAAGGTCCTCACCAAATGTAGAAGAAATGCCAGAATCATTGGGGCATATAGTAGGGGAAGGAATTCAAAAGCTTCAAGATGTGAACATATTTGAATAGAAACATTATGTAAGAGCAGAAATCTCACTGGAGAACTATATTTGACAAAAAGACCTGGAAAATGCCTACTTACCAAAGCAAGGCAGAAGACTGCTATAAAAGCAGCAAAATTGTCATTGAGAACTTAATCTGTTGGTCAGGCCTGCCAGAGAAGATGCTATTGCAGAACTGGATTCAGTTGCCACAATGATGAAAATAAAAACTGATAAAAATAAAGGTCTTTTAGAGGCAAGGGAGACAAATATTTTAATATATAGTAACCTCAAAGAGGCAGCTAGGGGAGGCTTGATCTTCAGAGAAATATGGATATGGTTAAAATAGAATGATGCCTTTAAGGACAAAATAGAAGGCAGATAGGAAAGGAAGCTCAATCAAAGAAAATCAAGAGTAGATCTTCAGGAGTTTGAAAAACGTTAAGTTGGGACAGGGGGTGGCTTGGTGGCTCAGTCAGTTAAATGTCTGCCTTCAGCTCAGATCATGTACTATGTCAGGTTGCTTTCTTGCTCATAAGGGAATCTGCTTCTCCCTTTCCTCCTGCTCTTCCCCCTAGCTCATGCTTGCTCTCTCTCTCTCTCTCTCTCATTCTCTTTTGGCCTCTTAAATAATAAATTAAAAAAAAAAAAAAAAGTAGGGCAGGTTCCCAGGACCTTGGCCTGTGGGGTAAGAGAAATGATAGTGTAGAAGACCAAGTGGAATCATCTATTATTGGTCTTCCTTGGCCAAGATCATAAATAAAAACAAATTGATATCTCTACCTATGAAACTAAAAAGAGCAGTGGTCCCCACCTATTTATTTCACCTCTCTGACTCGTGAAAAAATAAGACAGATCTTGCAACCCTGATATTATGACCTAAGCTGAAATCAAGAATCAGATGCTTTTTTTTTTTTTTAACAGATTTTATTTATTTATTTGACAGAGATCACAAGTAGGCAGAGAGGCAGGCAGAGACAGAGGGAAGCAGGCTCCTTGCTGAGCAGAGAGCCAGATGTGGGGCTCAATCCCAGGACCCTGGGATCATGACCTGAGCTGAAGGCAGAGGCTTTGACCTACTGAGCCACACCCAGGTGCCCAAGAGTCAGATGCTTAACTGACTGAGCTACCCAGGTACCACACTCTAGTTTCCTTTCATTCTGTGCTTTAGGCCAAATAATTTTTACTGACCTATTTTCAGGTCTCTCTGACTTTGTCTGAAATGCCGTTAATCCTATCTACACTACAGATTTCTCAATTCAGTTGCAGTTTTCATTTCTAGAATTTTCATTTAATCATTTTGTATACTCCAGTCCTCTGGTGAAATTCTATATCTTGTTATCTATTTTCTTGAACATATTATTCATAGTTATGTTAATGTCCAAGTCCAGTTACTCCATTATCTGAAACACCTTTGATCCATTTCTATTGCCTGTTTCTCTTCCCTTTTTAATCTGATAATTTTAAAATGAATAGCAGAGATTTTATAAGCAAAAATGTTAAGGTTGATGGATGATTTGCCATCCTAGGAAAAGATTCATCTTATTATCTTCCAGGAAACTAGAGTTTGGTCAGATCACTGCAGTATAATTGTAGTCTGAAATGATCCAAAGGTCTATAAACCTCTGTTGTGACCTTTGGTCCACCTCATGTTTATATCCTTTCCTAGGCTCCCAACTGAGATTGGAATGGTCATAGGGTCCCTTCTCTTGGTAGATCTCGAGGTTTTTGTTTTAGTTTTTGTTTTTTGTCCGGTCTCCCCAGAATTTGTTAGACTGATAAATATTCTGAGAAGTTGCTTAGCCATATTTTAGGCTTCTCAATCTCTAGTTCTGCATAGTTGAAACAATGAAGTGTTAGGCTGATTTAATAAGCTTGTCTGTGATTGCAGCTCCTCAAGATTTGACTGCCTTGGCAGTTCTCCAATGCCTTCAAACATAGTTCATTTCCATGTTTACTGTGGCTTTCTAATTGGTCTTGGTGAAAGTGTTAATCTGTTATAAACTACTCCATCATAACCCTAACTGAAATTACCTAAAGTGCTAAAAAATCTGGGGGTAAGAAAACATGACTCACCATGACAGCTCTATGAGGTAGTTATATGGCACTTATTCTTGTTCCCTTTAACTCCATATTCTTCTATTCCTCTAAATCGATTTACCTGAAACATAAATCTAAATATAGAATTTACCTATTAAAAATATTCCAATGAATATCTGCCATGTATGTCAGAGTAATTTTATCTACTGGATGTCCATAACACTTAAGGTATCTTAAAGCTTATCGATATTTTATAAAATTTTTGAAATATTAATAAAATTGACTTTACTAAATGCTAATTTAATCTTTATAATAAGATATAATCTTCTCAATAAGCCAGCAGCAACTCAATAAATGTCATATAATTTTACGTAAATTGTATTTATTACAGAATGTGAGAGCATTTTACTCTTTTCAAAAGTAAGCCTAACGGCATCAAAGTAACTGAGAACTCCTGACTTTTAAACAGTGTCATTATGATCTGTTCTTTGCCCATTATACAATTTTTTGTGCTTCACTACCCTTATTTCTCTAGCCCCAATACACCGTGACATATCTGAAATTACCTGCACATACCTAAACATTGCCATTATTCTTTTCTATTTAAAATGTCTTTATTGTTTTTATTTTTCTAGAATATAAATAAATGTCACCTTCTGTCCATTAGCAGAATATCAATTATTTCAACTCTTCCTCAGTCATTCCCTTCATTTAGTTTCTATTACATGTTATATATACTTCTGGTATCTATAAAATCACATCAAATTTATTTGTTTATACATTTTTTTCAGTATATTTGTCTTTAAGCTCCTGGATATCAAGGATCATGTCTCATTTGTCTTTTTGTCTGTAGTAAGTAGCAAAAGACATGACAGAGTATATACTTAATAAATGCATGCTTTAATTAAAATAGAATTTAAATAAGTTTTGAGGAATAGGTAGGATTTATACAGACTTCAATAAAGAGGAAAGTATTCATACAAGAGGGAAAGGAGCAGCCAACTGCAGGTGCATTTGTAAACAAAAAAGATTTTCTTGTTTGACTGAAATCCAGTATAGCTCTAAGGGCAAGTGTAGTTAATAAGGTCAAAAATACATGTTGGAAAATTTACCACAGGTTTTAAAGGTAATACAGAGGAATTTTGAGGATTATATGGTTGACCAGTAAATATTTCTAAAGAAGGAATAATATAACTAGACTCTTGGCTCTAGGAGTATTTATATGGTGTAGTTAATCATGTAGGGAACATCAGTGCCCTTAACAAGGACAGATGTGATAGGGATGAGAGTAAGAGACTAGAATAGAAAGGATTAAGTGAATGAACTTGTGGCAATCACAAGAGAAACACTTTAAACACTACTTTCTAACATAGAATTTTGGCATGGTTGAATACTGATCATCACTATGTATTGGATTTATGCTGGAATTTACTGTCAATAGTATTATACTTGTTATCTATGCTATAAGACTATATATTATGATAAATTTAGCCTAGTGGTTTCTAGAACAAACCTAAGGTACAGTACATTACATTTACAGGACTCCTTATTTTATTTTCTAACAACTAATGTTATACAGGGATCCCAGAATTTGAGAGAAAATCAAATTACTCTCTGTTATCAAGAATAATATGAATGTATTTTCCTTATTTTAATTTTCAGAATTTTTTCGCATTTTGTGAGTGTGTGTGTGTGTGTGTGTGTGTTAGTCTGCTTGAGCTGCCATAACATAATACTATTGATTCTGTGGCTTAAACTACAAAATTTTATTTTCTTACAGTTCTAGAGTCTGGAGAATCCAAGGTCAAGGTGCTAGCTAATGTTCCTGGTGAGAGCACTCTTTCTGGTTTGAAGATAGAGAAGGACTTACTGCTGTGTCCTCACATGACAGAGAGAGAAAGGGAAAAGGCATGCTATCTGGTATCTTCTCTTATAAGGGCACTAAGCCAATTATCAAGACCCCACCCTTTAAGAGCTCAGCTAAACTTAATTATCTCCCAAAGGCATCATGTCCAAACATCAAACATCGTCACATTGGGTAATAGGGCTTCAACATATGAGTGGAGGGTGCAGAATTCAGTACATACTTATGTGTTAGTGTGAGTGTATCTATAAAATGCATCAAAACTATTTGTTTTATTTATGTATTTACAAATTACACATGTACTTTTTTGTGTGTATGTAAGTTTTTCTTCCTTGTCCACGTATCCCATTATGTCCGAGATGGCACCCCAACTTGCCGGACTTTTCTTCCCCAGTTTGGTAAATTGTTAGATGGAAGAGAGCTCTCCCAGGAGACCAGACACTGTCTCTGCAGCATTGCAAAGTTACAGGGAGGGGACTGCAATTACTCAGGTGCTCAGGCCTCTGAAAGCTGAGGTTAGGGTGTGAGATTGCTGGGGTAGAGGGGCTGTCATCTGTTCTCTGTAAGTTCTTTGGCTTTGATTCCATTAGCAGCTTTTTAAATGCCAGCATATTGTGGTTTTAAGGTTTAATTAAGGGGATTAACATAACAAATCCAGGAAAAAGATAAACATATCACATAGCTTTGGGTTTACCACTAGAACATAAAAATAATTAAGATAATTTGATTTTCTGCCTTTGGCAGTATTTTTTCCAGATATAGGCTAAACAATCCACACAAAAACCAGTGAGAAAAGACCAGGCTTAACCATATGCTCAGTATAAAGACTACCAAAACACATTTGAATTTGTGTTGATCAGTGCTTTTAATTTTTAGCAATCACAAAAATATATTAAATCACTAAATGTAGTAAACAATAATAACAAATGTTTTCCTTGTCATTGGTTTAGCTGAGAATTTTCCTGTATATGAAGATGCTTTAAACTCTGTTAAAGTTTTATGTTTTAAAACAAAATTTATCCCTACTATTTCATGTTGATAGTAAAAATACATAGTGAGAATAGGATGAAGCAATATCTGTGCTATCAGTGTAAAGGCTTGTGCTAGCAGTGCTAAAGGCTTGCTTGAGGAAGGGGAGGGAAAAACGTCTGTAGGAACAATTTACATTTTCAAAACTTGTCTGTTAGGTCAAAGTGCTTCTGTAACTCACAAATGAATTCCAATGTGCAGTATACTATCCGAAGTTTTTGCCAGATAAGCAAGCCACATATCAGGAGGTGATCCAAGCTTTAGAGGCATATATTTTTCTCACCAATAATCTAGGTATTTTCTCATCCAATGTCTCACATAATCCTAGCATCACTTTGTGAGAGAAGAAAAGTTAAAACTAAACCACTTTCCAACTTCAATTTATTTGGTTTATTGGTTTATCATTTTCATTTAGAAACATAAATAATAGATGTAGTTTTTCATTTGACTATAGGTCACAGCTCAGGTACATATGGTGGGTAGGAAAACTTTCATACTTAATTTTGCTATAAATTCAGAAAAGCAAACAGAAGACAGTGTTTTAAAAATTAAAAAACAAATAATATATAACATGATCACACTTCCTTTTCTCAACTTCATGGCCACTAAATCAGTCAATTAACATGCCTCATGACTTTCTCATATATCTCTGCTTGAATAAGTATATTTTGAATTATTTTAAAACTCACTGTGTTGTGTGAGATTATTGTTAGATGGCAGTGAGGGGCAGTTTTGCTATTCTCTCTAGCATAATTTAAAAAGCAGATGAAAAAAGAAATAGGGAGACACATTTAAAAAAATTGCATGAAAAATAATAAATCAGAGTGTGGAGTTAAGTTATATATAGTTGAAGATTTTCCTCAACCCCAGTTGACAGGAAAGGGACATACTGAAACCTCAAACAACTATACAGCTGTCTGTGCATTTAGATTGTTCTGTATTTTTCAAACTAACACTATATGCAATACTGCCTGGGAGACAATAGTTCACAGTTGGAGCTAAGATTTTGCAAATCATTTATCTTATAATAAAATGTTTTCTGTCTGGGATCACAACAGTAATAATAAATAAGAGAGGTTGGTCATCTGTAGGAATCTTTCCAGTGGCTGTTCTCAGATACACTTTTAAAAATCCATGGATGATGAAATGCCTCTTCTTGACTCATCAGGAAAAAAATCAATCTAAAATACTCTTAATGTTGACATCAGAATTATAGCACTGTGAGTCATTCCTTTTTTCTTTCCCTTTGATTTACAACTAATTGTACATCCATAACTGGGGGAGGAGGGGAGCATGTCTGCACAACATATCAGGACACCCAAGAGATCCACCCATCTTTGCCCCTAAAAGTGTGTTTTGAAGCACCAAGGGAGCACAAAGAGGGAAGTGGTTACAGAACCAGCAAGGGCAAAGGAGGTGATAGCAAAGAAGGCAGTGGCAGTAAGCCAGCATGATCTTTCTCATAGAGGAGGTGAAAGTGGAAGTCAGTGAATGGGGTTCTATCCAACATCATGCTACTGTTTAGAGAGATCAGTTGCTCTCTCTGAGGAGACTGCTATGTCTAGGGCAAAAGAAAGGAAAGGGAAATTAGCAAAGAGAACTGAATGAAGGACAGCATCTCTACTGTCTTCTACAGAAAGCAAGAAGGCTGCCCACAGACCTCTGGGACCTTTCCACTTGAGGATCCCCGCTACTGGGCCATGAATACACCCCGGAAGTATGAAGTGCTAAGTATATCACCACCACTACCACTCCACTCCACCTTGCTGCACACCTTTTCTTTTACCTTTCACCTTTTTTTTTTTTTTTTAATGCCTGCTCTTCCCCACCTTAGCCAAGAGTCAACTTGAGAGTGACCAAAAATTGTGCTTTAGTGCTACCTTATGTGAAGCAAAAGGAACACTTTTAGCTACCATCCTGTTAAACTGTTAGTACCAAAATAAGCCAATGTTCATAGCATCAATGGCCACACTTGCCAAACTATGGAAAATGCCAAGATGCCTATCAACAGATGAATGAAAAAAGAGGATATGGTCCATATATACAATGGAGTATTATGCCTCCATCAGAAAGGATGAATACCCAACTTTTGTATCAACATGAACAGGACTGGAGGAGATTATGCTTAGTGAAATAAGTCAAACAGAGAGAGTTTATTATCATATGGTTTCATTTACTTGTGGAGAATAAGGAATAACACTGAGGACATTGGGAGATGGAGAGGAGAAGTGAGTTCGGGGAAATGAGATGTGGAGATGAAACATTAGAGTCTGTGGACCCTGAGAAACAACCTGAGGGTTTTGGAGGAGAAGGGGGTAAAGGCTTGGCAGGGTCTGGTGGTGGGTATTAAGGAGGGCATGCATTGCATGGAGCACTTGGTGTGGTGCATAAACAATGAATCTTGGAACACTGAAAAAATGAAAATTAAGTTAAGAAAAAAATATATAACTAACCCAGAAGATAGCAGAAGACCTAGATATTACTCAGAGATGACATCTTGTTTCTTATTGGCCAAAAAGCTAATAAATAAAAAAGAAATTCTAAAAAAAAAAAAATGTTGTTCATTTACTACCTTAAATGTGAGGACACGGGCACTTTCCATTGAACACCACAAAAAATCATGGTACTGCAATATCACAAAAAGAAAATGACAACATTCTAGCAACTGAACCAAAAGATGTAGAATATTACAATCTGAATGATAGAGAACTGAAAATAACTATTATATAGAAATTCAATGAGGTACAAGAAAACCCAAAAAGGCCATACAATGATCTCATGAATAAAATTAGTGAAGATAAGGAGTACTTCACCAAATGAACTAAAATCTAAAAAAGAACCAAACAGAAATTCTGGAGCTGAAGAACTTGGTAAATGAGATGAAGAATACATTTAGAATGCACTGAAAAAACAAACCAACCAACAAACAAACAAAACAGCAGATCACATGGAAGAGAGACTTAGTGAGCTAGAAGATAGGAATCTAGAAAAAATTCAAGTTGAAGAAGAGAGAGAACTAAAATTTTTAAAAAGTAAGGAAACACTACGAGAACTATCAGAGTCCATTATAAAAGCCAGCATAAGAATAATGTGTATTCCAAAAGAGAAAGGAGGGAGTTTATATAAAAAAAGAATAGCTGAGAACTTTCTAAACCAGGAAAAGGATATACAAGTCCAGGAAAGCTGACAAAACATTATTATCGGGATGCAAAAAGATATTCTCCACAATACATTATAATAAAACTATCAAATGCCAACTATAAAGAATTTTAAAGAAAACTCGGGGAAGACAGTAAACCATAAAAATATCTCCAAGGGCTATCTGCAGATTTCTTAACAGAAACTATAGGCCAGGAGAGACTGGAATAGTATATTCAAAATATTTAAAGATAAAAACTACCAGCCAAGAATATTATATCCAGCAAAGTTATTCTTTGGATATGAAGGAGAAATAAAGGCTTTCCCAAACAAAACCTTAGGAAGTTCACCATCATTAGACCTGCTTTGCAGAAATATTAAAAGGACCTGTTCAAGAAAAAATGAACAACAAAAGTACACAAAACTCTGACTGAGGTGATAAATATTCATAGTTAAAATAATATAACTCTTTTCTTAGAATAGTGTACTAAACTCTTTTTTTTTTTTTAAGATTTTATTTATTTGACAGAGGCAGGTAGAGAGAGTTGGGTGGGGGAAGCAGGCTCCCCTGCTAAGCAGAATGCCCCATGCAGGGCTCGATCCCAGGACCCTGGGATCATCACGGGAGCCAAAGGCAGAGGACTTAACCCACTGAACCACCCAGGCGCCTCGAATAGTGTACTAAACTCTTAACCATAGCATAAAAGTTTAAAAGAAGTATTAAAAATAATTATAGCAACTGCAACTTGATAATGAAATCACAACATTAAATAAGTTGTGACATTAAAAATATAAAAGAGGAAGATTAAAAGGATAGAAACTTTATAAGTGAATCAAGATAAATTGCAATTGTTAGGAAAAGGACTGTATTATCTATGAGTTGTTTTATGTAAGTAAACCTTATGGTGACCTAAAGGCAAAAAACCTATAGCAGATACAAACTTAAAAAAAGGGGAGATGGAGCAAATCATCATGGAAAACCATTAACATATAAAGGTAGACAGAAATGAAAGAGAAAAGAAAGAATGGAGAGATAAAATAAGCAGAAGACAAATGATAAAATGGCAGTAGTACATCCTTACATATCAATAATCACCCTAAATATAAATGGGTTGAAGTTACCAATCAAAAGACACAGAGTGACTGCATGGATAAAAAAATAAAACCCAACTATTTGCTGCTTACAGGAGACTCATTTCAAATCTAAAGGCATACGCATAGGCTCAAAGTGAATGGGTAGATGATATTCCAAGCAAATGGAAATGTAAAGAAGGTGGTGACAGGTACATCAGACAAAATAGACTTGAAGCTAGAAGTTGTAATAGGAGACACAGGCCATTATATAATGATAGAGGAGTCAATACATCAAGAAAATAAAACAACCATAAATACATATGTTAAAACCTGAGCACTAAAATATATTAAGCAATTACAGATGTTAAGGAAAAAAAGAAACAATATAATAATCGTAGGGTACTTCAGTACCCCCTATCAGCAATGGATAGATCCTCCAGCAGAAAATCAACAAGGAAATCTATTTTTTTAAAGGATTTTATTTATTTATTTGACCAAGAGAGAGAGCGAGAGAGAGGGAAAACAAGTGGGGGGAGTGGAAGAGGGAGAAGCAGGCTTCCTGCCAAGCAGGGAGCCTGACATGGGGCTTGATCCCAGGACCTTGGGATCATGACCTGAGCCAAAGGCAGATGCTTAATGACTGAGCCACCCAGGTGCCCTTTAACGTGGAAATCTTGAATTGAACCATACTTTAGGGAAAAAAATGAATTTATTAGACTTAATCAGAGCATTTCACCCCCCCCCCCCATAAAAAGAACAGAATACACACTCTTTGCAAGTACACATGGAAGATTCTCTAGGACAGATCATATGATATGCCAAACACAAAAACCTTTGCTAATTTAAGAACAGTGAAAATCATACTATCTTCTCTGACCACAGTGGTATAAAATTAGAAATCAATAATAAGGAAAATAATAGCATCTACAAATATATGGAAAGTAAACACATACTTCTAAACAACCATCAGGTTAAATAAAAATCAAAAGGAAAATAAAAAATTATCTAAAAACAAATGAAAATGAGAACACAGCATATAAAATCTTGTGGGAGGGATGCCTGGGTGGCTCAGTTGGTTAAGGCGCTGCCGTTAGCTCAGGTCATGATCCCAGGGTTGAGACTGAGTCCCGCATCGGGCTCCTTGCTTGGCAGAAAACCTGCTTCTCTCTCCACCTCTGCCTGCCACTCTGCCTGCTTTGTGCTTGCTCTCTCTCTCTGACAAATAAGTAAATAAAATATTTAAAATCTTGTGAGATGCAATAAAAGCATTTCTAAAAGGAAAGTTTATAGCAATAAATACATTTTATATTAAGAAAACAGAAAGATCTAAAATAAATTAACTTACTTTACATTTCAAAAAATTAGAAAAAGAACAAACTGAGCCCAAAGTTAGCAGGAGGAAAGAAACACTAAGGATCTACAGTTGGAAGTCTAGTTTGCCATTCTATTTAGGATAACTCATGGTTGAAATAAAAATTAGGGTGTCAGCCAGGCTGAGTTGTCCTCTGGAATCTCCTGGGAAAAATCTGTTCACAAATCATTCTTGATGACAGAATTCATTTCTTTGCAATTATTCAATTCAAATCCCATTTTCTTGCTGGCAGGAGGCTGAAGGTCATTCTCATTTCCTAGAGGCCATTTTTGGTCCCCTTCTTCATTGTCCCCTCAATCTGAAGGCCTGCAAAGGCTCAATGAATCTTGCTGGTGCTTCAAACATCTGGCTGACTCTTCTACAACAATCCTGAGATATACCACATTTCAAAGACTGTTATGCTTAGATTATGCCTACCCAGACAAAAATAATCTTCCTATCTTAAAGTCTGCTGTATCATTTCACTTGGCTAATCCTGGGAGAAAGATCCATCATATTCAGCTAGGAGATTGTCCAGGATTTATACCCCAGAGAGAGCAGATCTTAAGGGAAATTTTAGGATTCTGACTAACACATCCAACCTGTTACTTTTGGCTTATAAACTGATCTCTTAAACAAGTTTTCACACTTATCCAAAATTTACATCAGTTACATTTAGAAAAGTATTTTCAGTTATTATGTCAGGTATATTTTAGGTACAGCAACTAATTATCATTCATGTTTAGTAATTAGGGCTTCTGAATTTAAAGTGATTAAATTGATAAATTACTTTTTCTGAACCTGTAATTTGATGAATATACCAAAGAGTTGTCAGCTTCTGAGTTCCTCTTGAAATGGTCAGCTACCATCTCATCCCTAACAATTATAAGTTGCTTGATTGTCCTAGGTTCAATTTTCCTATTCCATTATCTTCCCATTTACACTAATGTAAGATTGCTAGTTACTCAAATGCTATGTATCATAAAAAGAAACCCCATAAGCAAGCCTTGTTTAAAAAGTTCACTTAAACAAGTGGGTAGAATATAAAAGCTTATGATGGAGAAAGGGTACTTATGGTGCTCCTGTGAATATGATTAAATTGAAATATTGAAGACTTCAGTATACAAAAATAGCAAAAATAATTCATCTATTGTATTACAAAAATTTTAGTCATGTATTCTCAGAATTGCCCCCTTATTCTCTTCCTTTTGTTAACTTTAGTTTGCCAAAACATTTAATGAAATGTAACACATTAAAAATAAACTCAATTGGTGGGGCACCTGGGTGGCTCAGAGGGTTAAGCCTCTGCCTTTGGCTCAGGTCATGATCTCAAGGTCCTGGGACCGAGACCCATATTGAGCTCTCTGCTCAGTGGGGAGCCTGCTTCCCCCTCTGTCTCTGCCTCCTCTCTGCCTCCTTGTGATCTCTCTCTGTCAAATAAATAAGTAAAATATTAAAAAAAACAAAAAATGATAATAATAATAATAATAAATTCAATTGGGCGCCTGGGCTTAGTTGGCTTAGTTCGTTGAGCATCCAACTCTTGATTTCAGCTCAGGTCTTAATCTCCAGGTTTTGGGATTAAATCCTGTGTTTGGGCTCCACAGTCAGTGGGGAATCTATCTGAGAGTCTCTCTCTCTCTGTTTCCCTCTAGTCCCACCCACTCCCTACTTGTGTGCTCTCTCTCTTTCTATTTACTTATTTGAGAGAGAAAGAGAGTGCACACACGAGGGGCGGAGTGGTGGTGCTGGTGGGACTGGGGCTGGGAGAGAAGAAAAGCAGACTTCCGCTGTGAAGGGAGCCAGATACAAGTCAGGATTCCAAGACCCAAGATCATGACCTGAGCTGAAGGGAGATGCTTAACCAACTGGGCCACCCAGGTGTCCTCAAACAAATAGATCATTAAAAAAATTAAACTCAATTGCTTCACCTTTCATTCCATACTTCCCTGTATCTTACCATCATTTTCAATGATGCCAGCTTTCTTCAATTTTTCCTTTTTCGACTTCTGCTTCTTCATTGCTCTTTATATTCAAAAATAAAGACATGAACCTTTTTGAGGATCTGATAAAAATCCATTGATCTTTATCCACAGAAATATATATATATGAATATATGCACATATATACAGCATTTCACTTTCAATTTGGAGACTCACTGATCCCCTAAAACTATCTCCATTTCATATCTCGTAAGTTTTGCTATTTATTTCTCTGAAAAGTTTTATATCCACATCCTCCTTCCCTTTCTAGAGCTCTCACCCTCACACCTCATTTACTATAATCATATCCTTGCTCTTTCCAGACACTAGTTATCCACACTCAATGCACCTTACACACAGATAAGATTAAATAATTTTTTTATCAAGAACTTTCAATATATTCATTTACTCAAAAGACTCCCTTTTTTGTTTTTTAGTGTTCATTTCTCTCATCTAAACTTACAAAGCCCCTTTTTATCTCTTTTCTTTAAAACCACTGTCCCTTAATTAAAGGCTGTGGAAAACATGAAATCAACTGTTTTCCTGACTTAAACAAATTCAAATTCTTTCCTCTAAGTGAAATTAACTTCTTCCTTGCTGCCTGCAAGCTCTTCTTTGCAGGTGACTTCACAGCCACCTTTAATGTCCTAGCTTTACCTATCTGCCCTTCTGCAGTATATTTACTTGGTATGTGTATGTATTATTGATATTAACCTGAAATAATTTTTACTCCACTCATATTCTCCATTGTTACACTGTAAGATCAGAAGAAAAAACGGGATCTATGTCCAGTATACCTATCCTTCTACCTTGCTTCCCCACTTCCAATTAAGAGTATTAGGTTGTCTTTGAAAGTGCATGTACACACGTACAAGTGGTAAACATAAATATAAGTCAATGAATTATATTTTCTACATTTTTCAAAGAAAGAAAAAGCTAATTTTAATACAACTGAATGTAGTTCAAAATCCTGTTTAAAAGTCTACTGTTAATTATATTTTTAAAAATGTCTTTCATGTAACCCAAAACCCAAACATGTATACACAGATATATTCATACAAATACAACCTTGAAAATAAAATGTACATTGAAGAAGAAATTTTTCATTCTCTCTGACAAAAAATAAATGGAGATGGGGTAAGTTCTCAGGAGCTTCTCCAAGGTTAATTCTCAGACAAAGCAAATCATTGATAAGGTATTTCAAAAAATAAACTCCAGTGCAGGAATCACAGCTTTTAATCCTGCATTGTACCCAGATCTTGATGTCTGCTAACAGAATGGGGGAAAAAAAAAAAAAAGGAAAAGAAACTGGGATCACATTAGCATCTGTCATAGGGAAATGGTAATGGTTTCAAGAGGAACCCTTTCCATGAAAAGGCCTAAATGACACTAAGTCAGTGAGTGATGGGCTAAGTGACTGATAGGAGCACATAGCATGGTGATAGCACTTTTATAGAAGTAAAGCTCCCTCGTTTAGCCTAGAGAAAAGTCTGTATGACCTTCTGTTGGCTCTTCCCTGGTGTCACAGTCCCCAGTCACAGATGAAGGAGGCCCTCTGGCCAATGGTTTCCTTGAATACAGAGATGGTGGTAGTACAACCAGCAATGGAGGCGAAGATTCTTTTTATGAATTGTCAGGGTAGTATGTCAGTTCTCTGAGTGACATCAGCAAAGTCAGTCAGGAGTCAGTCAGGGCACCTGCCTGGATCAGCTGGTAGAGCATGTGGCTCTTGATCTGGCAGTTGTGAGTTTGAGCCACATGCTGGGGTAACGTTTACTTTAAAAGGAATCAGTCTGGCACCTGGGTGGCTCAGTTGGTTAAGCATCTGCCTTTGGCTCGGGTCATGATCCCAGGGTCCTGGACTCGAGCCCCGCTTTGGGTTCCCAGTTCGGCAGGAGCCTTGCTTTTCCCTTTCCTACTTTTCTTGCTTCTGTTTCCTCTCTCGCTATGTCTCTCTCTGTCAAATAATAAAATCTTGAAAAAAAAAAAAAAAAGAATCAGTCAACATAGAAATATCTGCAAGGATTATGGAGAGCTGGGGTTATTCAGAACATAGTCAAAATTAGCCACAATGGGACGCCTGGGATTGAGTCCCACATCGGGCTCCTTGCTCAGCAGGGAGCCTGCTTCTCCCTCTGCCTCTGCCTGCCATTCTGTCTGCCTGTGCTCGCTCTCTCCCCCTCTCTCTCTCTCTGATAAATAAATAAAATCTTAAAAAAAAATTAGCCACAATAGCAGCTTCTGACCACTTTTTAATGCTAAAAGGAGGAATTTGAGTAATTGAGGCAGAGAATAATTGCTATCCTATAAGTTTAAACCATAACTGTATCTGTAGGCCATAACTTTCCTGCTATGTTTATATTTATATTTTAATTGTTATAGATTAAGCATTATTAGAATTCAGAGTTTGTCAAATGGACACTATAAAATGATGCAACAATCTGCCTCCGGGAGTGCTGGAATACCATTCCCTTTAGACAAGGAGATTTCCTTCTTCCTTCTTCCCATTGCACACAGAGAATAGCTTCTAATATTCTGCCACAGAAAAATGTAAAGTGATTAATTCAAAGAGGACCTTTTTGGAAGCAAACTATTGCATAAACACCTTGCAGTTCATTTGCTCCCCTGTGTTATCTGTAGGTTTTTAATTGAAATCCATGAGAGAATACCAGTTCTTAGTAGTGCCTGGATATGTTTATATGTTAAACTCCTCTATCACCTTTTGGAGTAAACCCAAATTCTTTATTTATTCCGGGAACAAAGTGGAAGTCAAGGTTGAAGTGACTTGTCTAAAATGTTTAGATAATAATAGTGATATTATATGGCCTGTATTTCAGAGTATGACAGCAGTTTTTACAATGCAATGTTTAAATTGACAAAAAATTTAAATTTTATACAAATGGACAACTAAATTTTATGCTATTAAAATATTTTGAATGAATGTAACACTAAAGGGTAGTATTTAGTTTCCAATTGAGCTTCTGCAACTTAACTGACTGAGCCTCCCAGACGTCCCTCAGCTTCTGTAACTTAATAGATGTAAGATTTGTCAATTAACTGAAACTTAGAAACACATTTTTACCTATTAAATATAGATTTTAAGTTCCTATCTCACAGGTTATAATGAAGCTTAAATGAGAAAATGAAGTGAAGTGAAACTACTATCCAACTACAAAGAGTTAAATTCTATTTGTGATATTATAGTTGTTACACAAGTACAATTAGGATAAACGTAAGAAAGCGCTACTTTAGACAGCGAGTAATAAACATATAAATTGCTTAAACACAAGCTAGACAATGTTAAAAATGAATTTATAAAGTTGTTTGAATATTGAAAGTAAAAGAAACATGATGGAGAAATAACAGAAAGTGGAATGGATTATAGTTCCGGTTTTTGAGAATAAAATTATTAATTTCCAAGCACTGCCTCTTAACTACATGCTTTTTAAATGTCTAGTGACAATTCCTTACCATAATATTGCTTGAATATTCTGGATTAATCATTATAAAACTACACAATACACATAAGGATCTGAGTTAGTGGGTTCAGCACACATAATTTGACACTATACCCAAAGCCTGTGTCATTTCTGCCATCAGAAATGAGAAAACAGAAAAGAAGAAACAAAAGCCAGTGTCGTAAATATGTATCGACAGGACACTGTGCATATGATATACATTATCCACTTTTATTTTTCTAAGTAAAATTTGTAAGAGGAGAAGTAAAAAGGGCAAATGTCAGAAATTATATTCATTGTCAAGTCCGCATGGAGAGTTGGAAAAGAGACTGAGTCACACTTACAAATTAAAGGGTTCTATTTAATTCTTTCCTTCCTCCCTTTCCTTTTCTTCTCTCTCTCTCTCTCTCTCTCTCTTTCATTTTCTTTACAGATACTCTAAATATAATTACATAGTTACATAGTTACATAGATGATCAGTAGAAGTACCTCATTATGAACTTGAATTAACTCTTCCAGGTCCTTGAGAATTTATGCTATATTCTTCCATTGATTCCCACAACATGTGAGAAACACAAGTATTTTCATCTCTAGTTACTTCTTTCTGTTTTCTGCCATTCATCTTGGAAAATCTTTCTTAAGAACCTCAGTAATATCAATTTATGTCACTATATATATTTTCTAAAACTGTGTGTATATAAATGCAGTGTACAATAACTACCCAGGATAAAAACTTAAATGTTGAGGGAAACAAAAATTTTCCTGACTTCTTTATGTAGAGGAAAAACTAGTGTGTACATGTTCAATAATAAATAGGAATAGTAATATCAAAACATATCAAGAAACATTCTTCCTACACTTTCATCACTCTTGATTTTTAGTAATTAAACATGAAGAGTAATCCTGAAATTGCAACAAATAATTAAAATACCAATTCCTAACTATCTAAATACTTTCTCTCTCTCTCTCTATATATATACACACACACACACTAGAGTATATTTTTTTGCTTTAAAAATTCATGAAAACACACAGACCATATGAAACAAATACTTTATATATAACTTTCATTGGCTGACAGTCTGTTTCCTCTATCACTCAGTGGAAGGTTAAGGTAAACTCTCTAATTACCGCATTTGGGTCTTTGGTCTCTGAACTTCAATAGGTCTCAGTCTCCTCAGATGTAAGATCAAAGTATAGATGTTTCCAGTTCTAAAGGCTTATAATTATATGTATCAGTAGAATCCTACGAATATAAGAATTCTTCCCTCTTTACATTTAAAAAAAGAAAACTCACACTTAATGGTAGCTAATTGACACTTACTGACAAGAACTCCTATGCATTCAATAATGCATTACATGAATTTCTTTAATTAAATCCAAGAACTTCTATAAACATTTGAAAAATTGGAAAAAACATTATATACACACATACAATTGTATTATTTAACATGAATAATGCTTTGTAATCTTTTGGATGCATTCAGATCTAATAGTGTCCCATGATCCGGAGCTAAGAAATATTTTTAGTCCACTTAAGATTCACTTTTTTTTTTTTTTTTAAAGTAAACTCCACCCAACATGGAGCTTGAGCTCATGACTCTGAGGTCAAGAGTTCCATGCTCTACTGACTGAGCCAGCCAGGTACCACTAGTCCATGTAGGATTAAAAAAAATAAATAAATAAAGGCAAGTCAGGTTCAAAAATCTAATTTATTGTTATTCTGCTAAAAATATGGATTTCTAAGTCTTTTGAAATGATCAAAAAAAAGGAAATGATTTTCTTGATCTTGAACAAAGCATGTATTTCTCAAGTCACCTCATTTTCCAACTCTTTATCATTTCTTTTTCCCTTCAGCTTTTGAATACCTTTAATTTGTTTTGCTTTCTGCTTGCCTCTATAAAGCACCTAATTCCTACCCACACTTTGATTTTTATTCTTCTTTATTTTATCCAGACTCTCCTTAATTTTGTAATGACAAAATAAACTCATCTTGTTTAACACAAATATAAATGAAAGTAGGCATTTATCTCCTCCCTCATTAACTACATTTGGTCACCCCATTTCCTTTTCTACTCAGGTTCCTTTTTATTTTCTCATATGAAATGATCCAGACTTCCTAGAACAATTCTTTTTTTTTTTTTTTTTAAGGGAGTTTTTTTTTT